>NC_086445.1:1045159637-1045459637 GCF_028390025.1 Pseudophryne corroboree
ACACACACTGCCCTATACTACTGCCAAGCTGCTGTGGTGATATTATATATACTGTATATTACACACACACTGCCCTATACTACTAGCCAGCTGCTGTGGTGATATTATATATACTGTATATTACACACACACACTGCCCCTATACTACTGCCAGCTGCTGTGGTGATATATATATACTGTATATTACACACACACTGCCCTATACTACTGCCAGCTGCTGTGGTGATTATATATACTGTATATTACACACACACTGCCCTATACTACTGCCAGCTGCTGTGGTGATATTATATATACTGTATATTACACACACACACTGCCCTATACTACTGCCAGCTGCTGTGGTGATATTATATATACTGTATATTACACACACACTGCCCTATACTACTGCCAGCTGCTGTGGTGATATTATATATACTGTATATTACACACACACTGCCCTATACTACTGCCAGCTGCTGTGGTGATATTATATATACTGTATATTACACACACACTGCCCTATACTACTGCCAGCTGCTGTGGTGATATTATATATACTGTATATTACACACACACTGCCCTATACTACTGCCAGCTGCTGTGGTGATATTATATATACTGTATATTACACACACACTGCCCCTATACTACTGCCAGCTGCTGTGGTGATATTATATATACTGTATATTACACACACACACTGCCCTATACTACTGCCAGCTGCTGTGGTGATATTATATATACTGTATATTACACACACACTGCCCTATACTACTGCCAGCTGCTGTGGTGATATTATATATACTGTATATTACACACACACTGCCCTATACTACTGCCCAGCTGCTGTGGTGATATTATATATTACACACACTGCCCTATACTACTGCCAGCTGCTGTGGTATATTATATATACTGTATATTACACACACACTGCCCTATACTACTACCAGCTGCTGTTGGTGATATTATATATACTGTATATTACACACACACTGCCCTATACTACTGCCAGCTGCTGTGGTGATATTATATATACTGTATATTACACACACACTGACCTATACTACTGCCCAGCTGCTGTGGTGATATTATATATACTGTATATTACACACACACTGCCCTATACTACTGCCAGCTGCTGTGGTGATATTATATATACTGTATATTACACACACACTGCCCCATACTACTGCCAGCTGCTGTGGTGATATTATATATACTGTATATTACACACACACTGACCTATACTACTGCCCAGCTGCTGTGGTTATATTATATATACTGTATATTACACACACACTGCCCTATACTACTGCCAGCTGCTGTGGTGATATTATATATACTGTATATTACACACACACTGACCTATACTACTGCCCAGCTGCTGTGGTGATATTATATATACTGTATATTACACACACACTGCCCTATACTACTGCCAGCTGCTGTGGTGATATTATATATACTGTATATTACACACACACACTGCCCTATACTACTGCCCAGCTGCTGTGGTGATATTATATATACTGTATATTACACACACACTGCCCTATACTACTGCCAGCTGCTGTGGTGATATTATATATACTGTATATTACACACACACTGCCCTATACTACTGCCAGCTGCTGTGGTGATATTATATATACTGTATATTACACACACACTGCCCTATACTACTGCCAGCTGCTGTGGTGATATTATATATACTGTATATTACACACACACTGCCCTATACTACTGCCAGCTGCTGTGGTGATATTATATATACTGTATATTACACACACACTGCCCTATACTACTGCCAGCTGCTGTGGTGATATTATATATACTGTATATTACACACACACTGCCCTATACTACTGCCAGCTGCTGTGGTGATATTATATATCCTGTATATTACACACACACTGCCCTATACTACTACCAGCTGCTGTGGTGATATTATATATACTGTATATTACACACACACTGCCCTATACTACTGCCCAGCTGCTGTGGTGATATTATATATACTGTATATTACACACACACTGCCCTATACTACTGCCCAGCTGCTGTGGTGATATTATATATACTGTATATTACACACACACTGCCCTATACTACTACCAGCTGCTGTGGTGATATTATATATACTGTATATTCCACACACACTGCCCTATACTACTACCAGCTGCTGTGGTGATATTATATATACTGTATATTACACACACACACTGCCCTATACTACTGCCAGCTGCTGTGGTGATATTATATATACTGTATATTACACACACACACTGCCCTATACTACTGCCAGCTGCTGTGGTGATATTATATATACTGTATATTACACACACACACTGCCCTATACTACTACCCAGCTGCTGTGGTGATATTATATATACTGTATATTACACACACACTGCCCTATACTACTGCCAGCTGCTGTGGTGATATTATATATACTGTATATTACACACACACTGCCCTATACTACTGCCAGCTGCTGTGGTGATATTATATATACTGTATATTACACACACACTGCCCTATACTACTGCCAGCTGCTGTGGTGATATTATATATACTGTATATTACACACACACACTGCCCCATACTACTGCCAGCTGCTGTGGTGATATTATATATACTGTATATTACACACACACTGCCCTATACTACTACCAGCTGCTGTGGTGATATTATATATACTGTATATTACACACACACTGCCCTATACTACTGCCCAGCTGCTGTGGTGATATTATATATACTGTATATTACACACACTGCCCTATACTACTGCCAGCTGCTGTGGTGATATTATATATACTGTATATTACACACACTGCCCTATACTACTGCCAGCTGCTGTGGTGATATTATATATACTGTATATTACACACACACTGCCCTATACTACTACCAGCTGCTGTGGTGATATTATATATACTGTATATTACACACACACTGCCCTATACTACCCAGCTGCTGTGGTGATATTATATATACTGTATATTACACACACACTGCCCTATACTACTGCCAGCTGCTGTGGTGATATTATATATACTGTATATTACACACACACTGCCCTATACTACTGCCAGCTGCTGTGGTGATATTATATATACTGTATATTACACACACACTGCCCTATACTACTGCCAGCTGCTGTGGTGATATTATATATACTGTATATTACACACACACTGCCCTATACTACTGCCAGCTGCTGTGGTGATATTATATATACTGTATATTCCACACACACACTGCCCTATACTACTGCCAGCTGCTGTGGTGATATTATATATACTGTATATTACACACACACTGCACTATACTACTGCCAGCTGCTGTGGTGATATTATATATACTGTATATTACACACACACTGCCCTATACTACTGCCAGCTGCTGTGGTGATATTATATATACTGTATATTACACACACACTGCCCTATACTACTGCCAGCTGCTGTGGTGATATTATATATACTGTATATTACACACACACTGCCCTATACTACTACCCAGCTGCTGTGGTGATATTATATATACTGTATATTACACACACACTGCCCTATACTACTGCCAGCTGCTGTGGTGATATTATATATACTGTATATTACACACACACTGCCCTATACTACTGCCAGCTGCTGTGGTGATATTATATATACTGTATATTACACACACACTGCCCTATACTACTGCCCAGCTGCTGTGGTGATATTATATATACTGTATATTACACACACACTGCCCCTATACTACTGCCAGCTGCTGTGGTGATATTATATATACTGTATATTACACACACACTGCCCTATACTACTACCAGCTGCTGTGGTGATATTATATATACTGTATATTACACACACACTGCCCTATACTACTGCCAGCTGCTGTGGTGATATTATATATACTGTATATTACACACACACTGCCCTATACTACTACCCAGCTGCTGTGGTGATATTATATATACTGTATATTACACACACACTGCCCTATTCTACTGCCCAGCTGCTGTGGTGATATTATATATACTGTATATTACACACACACACTGCCCTATACTACTGCCAGCTGCTGTGGTGATATTATATATACTGTATATTACACACACACACTGCCCTATACTACTGCCCAGCTGCTGTGGTGATATTATATATACTGTATATTACACACACACTGCCCTATACTACTGCCAGCTGCTGTGGTGATATTATATATACTGTATATTACACACACACTGCCCTATACTACTGCCAGCTGCTGTGGTGATATTATATATACTGTATATTACACACACACTGCCCTATACTACTGCCAGCTGCTGTGGTGATATTATATATACTGTATATTACACACACACTGCCCTATACTACTGCCAGCTGCTGTGGTGATATTATATATACTGTATATTACACACACACTGCCCTATACTACTGCCAGCTGCTGTGGTGATATTATATATACTGTATATTACACACACACTGCCCTATACTACTGCCAGCTGCTGTGGTGATATTATATATCCTGTATATTACACACACACTGCCCTATACTACTACCAGCTGCTGTGGTGATATTATATATACTGTATATTACACACACACTGCCCTATACTACTGCCCAGCTGCTGTGGTGATATTATATATACTGTATATTACACACACACTGCCCTATACTACTGCCCAGCTGCTGTGGTGATATTATATATACTGTATATTACACACACACTGCCCTATACTACTACCAGCTGCTGTGGTGATATTATATATACTGTATATTACACACACACTGCCCTATACTACTGCCAGCTGCTGTGGTGATATTATATATACTGTATATTACACACACACACTGCCCTATACTACTGCCAGCTGCTGTGGTGATATTATATATACTGTATATTACACACACACTGCCCTATACTACTGCCAGCTGCTGTGGTGATATTATATATACTGTATATTACACACACACACACTGCCCTATACTACTGCCAGCTGCTGTGGTGATATTATATATACTGTATATTACACACACACTGCCCTATACTACTGCCAGCTGCTGTGGTGATATTATATATACTGTATATTACACACACACTGCCCTATACTACTACCAGCTGCTGTGGTGATATTATATATACTGTATATTACACACACACACTGCCCCATACTACTGCCAGCTGCTGTGGTGATATTATATATACTGTATATTACACACACACTGACCTATACTACTGCCAGCTGCTGTGGTGATATATATACTGTATATTACACACACACTGCCCTATACTACTGCCAGCTGCTGTGGTGATATTATATATACTGTATATTACACACACACACTGCCCTATACTACTGCCAGCTGCTGTGGTGATATTATATATACTGTATATTACACACACACTGCCCTATACTACTGCCAGCTGCTGTGGTGATATTATATATACTGTATATTACACACACACTGCCCTATACTACTGCCCAGCTGCTGTGGTGATATTATATATACTGTATATTACACACACACTGCCCTATACTACTGCCAGCTGCTGTGGTGATATTATATATACTGTATATTACACACACACACTGCCCTATACTACTGCCAGCTGCTGTGGTGATATTATATATACTGTATATTACACACACACTGCCCTATACTACTGCCAGCTGCTGTGGTGATATTATATATACTGTATATTACACACACACACTGACCTATACTACTGCCAGCTGCTGTGGTGATATTATATATACTGTATATTACACACACACTGCCCTATACTACTGCCAGCTGCTGTGGTGATATTATATATACTGTATATTACACACACACTGCCCTATACTACTGCCCAGCTGCTGTGGTGATATTATATATTACACACACTGCCCTATACTACTGCCAGCTGCTGTGGTAATATTATATATACTGTATATTACACACACACTGCCCTATACTACTACCAGCTGCTGTGGTGATATTATATATACTGTATATTACACACACACTGCCCTATACTACTGCCAGCTGCTGTGGTGATATTATATATACTGTATATTACACACACACTGACCTATACTACTGCCCAGCTGCTGTGGTGATATTATATATACTGTATATTACACACACACTGCCCTATACTACTGCCAGCTGCTGTGGTGATATTATATATACTGTATATTACACACACACTGCCCCATACTACTGCCAGCTGCTGTGGTGATATTATATATACTGTATATTACACACACACTGACCTATACTACTGCCCAGCTGCTGTGGTTATATTATATATACTGTATATTACACACACACTGCCCTATACTACTGCCAGCTGCTGTGGTGATATTATATATACTGTATATTACACACACACTGACCTATACTACTGCCCAGCTGCTGTGGTGATATTATATATACTGTATATTACACACACACTGCCCTATACTACTGCCAGCTGCTGTGGTGATATTATATATACTGTATATTACACACACACTGCCCTATACTACTGCCAGCTGCTGTGGTGATATTATATATACTGTATATTACACACACACACACTGCCCTATACTACTGCCAGCTGCTGTGGTGATATTATATATACTGTATATTACACACACACTGTCCTATACTACTGCCAGCTGCTGTGGTGATATTATATATACTGTATATTACACACACACTGACCTATACTACTGCCCAGCTGCTGTGGTGATATTATATATACTGTATATTACACACACACTGCCCTATACTACTGCCAGCTGCTGTGGTGATATTATATATACTGTATATTACACACACTGCCCTATACTACTGCCAGCTGCTGTGGTGATATTATATATACTGTATATTACACACACACACACTGCCCTATACTACTGCCAGCTGCTGTGGTGATATTATATATACTGTATATTACACACACACTGTCCTATACTACTGCCAGCTGCTGTGGTGATATTATATATACTGTATATTACACACACACTGCCCTATACTACTGCCAGCTGCTGTGGTGATATTATATATACTGTATATTACACACACACACTGCCCTATACTACTACCAGCTGCTGTGGTGATATTATATATACTGTATATTACACACACACTGCCCTATACTACTGCCAGCTGCTGTGGTGATATTATATATACTGTATATTACACACACACTGCCCTATACTACTGCCAGCTGCTGTGGTGATATTATATATACTGTATATTACACACACACTGCCCTATACTACTGCCAGCTGCTGTGGTGATATTATATATACTGTATATTACACACACACTGCCCTATACTACTGCCAGCTGCTGTGGTGATATTATATATACTGTATATTACACACACACACTGCCCTATACTACTGCCCAGCTGCTGTGGTGATATTATATATACTGTATATTACACACACACTGCCCTATACTACTGCCAGCTGCTGTGGTGATATTATATATACTGTATATTACACACACACTGCCCTATACTACTGCCAGCTGCTGTGGTGATATTATATATACTGTATATTACACACACACTGCCCTATACTACTACCAGCTGCTGTGGTGATATTATATATACTGTATATTACACACACACTGCCCTATACTACTACCAGCTGCTGTGGTGATATTATATATACTGTATATTACACACACACTGCCCTATACTACTGCCAGCTGCTGTGGTGATATTATATATACTGTATATTACACACACACTGCCCTATACTACTGCCAGCTGCTGTGGTGATATTATATATACTGTATATTACACACACACTGCCCTATACTACTGCCAGCTTGCTGTGGTGATATTATATATACTGTATATTACACACACACTGCCCTATACTACTGCCAGCTGCTGTGGTGATATTATATATACTGTATATTACACACACACTGCCCTATACTACTGCCAGCTGCTGTGGTGATATTATATATACTGTATATTACACACACACTGCCCTATACTACTGCCAGCTGCTGTGGTGATATTATATATACTGTATATTACACACACACTGCCCTATACTACTGCCAGCTGCTGTGGTGATATTATATATACTGTATATTACACAACACACACTGCCCCATACTACTGCCAGCTGCTGTGGTGATATTATATATACTGTATATTACACACACACTGCCCTATACTACTGCCAGCTGCTGTGGTGATATTATATATACTGTATATTACACACACACTGCCCTATACTACTGCCAGCTGCTGTTGGTGATATTATATATACTGTATATTACACACACACTGCCCTATACTACTGCCAGCTGCTGTGGTGATATTATATATACTGTATATTACACACACACACTGCCCTATACTACTACCAGCTGCTGTGGTGATATTATATATACTGTATATTACACACACACTGCCCTATACTACTGCCAGCTGCTGTGGTGATATTATATATACTGTATATTACACACACACTGCCCTATACTACTGCCAGCTGCTGTGGTGATATTATATATACTGTATATTACACACACACTGCCCTATACTACTGCCAGCTGCTGTGGTGATATTATATATACTGTATATTACACACACACTGCCCTATACTACTGCCAGCTGCTGTGGTGATATTATATATACTGTATATTACACACACACACTGCCCTATACTACTGCCCAGCTGCTGTGGTGATATTATATATACTGTATATTACACACACACTGCCCTATACTACTGCCAGCTGCTGTGGTGATATTATATATACTGTATATTACACACACACACTGCCCTATACTACTGCCAGCTGCTGTGGTGATATTATATATACTGTATATTACACACACACTGCCCTATACTACTGCCAGCTGCTGTGGTGATATTATATATACTGTATATTACACACACACTGCCCTATACTACTGCCAGCTGCTGTGGTGATATTATATATACTGTATATTACACACACACTGCCCTATACTACTGCCAGCTGCTGTGGTGATATTATATATACTGTATATTACACACACACTGCCCTATACTACTGCCAGCTGCTGTGGTGATATTATATATACTGTATATTACACACACACACTGCCCCTATACTACTGCCAGCTGCTGTGGTGATATTATATATACTGTATATTACACACACACTGCCCTATACTACTACCAGCTGCTGTGGTGATATTATATATACTGTATATTACACACACACTGCCCTATACTACTGCCAGCTGCTGTGGTGATATTATATATACTGTATATTACACACACACTGCCCTATACTACTGCCAGCTGCTGTGGTGATATTATATATACTGTATATTACACACACACTGCCCTATACTACTGCCAGCTGCTGTGGTGATATTATATATACTGTATATTACACACACACTGCCCTATACTACTGCCAGCTGCTGTGGTGATATTATATATACTGTATATTACACACACACACTGCCCTATACTACTGCCCAGCTGCTGTGGTGATATTATATATACTGTATATTACACACACACACTGCCCTATACTATATACTATACAGACCATAAGAATTTGCTATATCTTCAAACAGCTCGGTGTCTTAATCAATGGCAAACCCAGTGGGCACTCTTCTTCACTGGCATTAACTTTAAGTTTTCGGACTGGTCCACTAAACAAGATGGCGGATGCTCTCTCCCGTTCTCTAAGCTCCATCCTGTCTAGCAACTCAAATTTCTCTGACACCTCCGCCTGGGAGAACCTTTGTTGCTCCTGATCTCCAGTAGAAACTTCTTACTTGGGCTCATGCTTCTCCATTCATGGGTCATGCTGGAGGACTCAAGACTCTCAAATTCATTCAGCGTTCCTATTGGTGGCCACGTCTCAAAACTGACGTACAATAATTTATTGCTGCTTGTCCGAAGTGTGCTCAACACAAGAGCTGTAGAGGCTCTCCACCTGATCTTTTACACCCACTGCCCATACCCACCCGACCATGTACTCACATCTCTATGGATTCTATCACTGACCTACCATCATCTAAGGGTCGGAATACCATTTGGGTCATAGCAGACCGGTATTCGAAGATGGCACACTTCATTCCTCTGTTGGGAATTCCTTCAGCATCTCAACTAGCTAACTTATTTATCGCAGAGATTTTCAAATTGCATGGTCTACTTCTAGAGATTGTGTCCGACCGAGGTCCACAGTTTATCGCCAGATTCTGGAGATCACTTTGATCTGCATTAGGCATCAAGCTGAAGCTCTCCTCAGCTTACTATCCCCAGACTGACGGTCAGACTGAGAGAGTGTACCAAGACCTGGAGACCTTCCTGCAACTTTATGTTCTCCTCCCAAGATGACTGGCTTGACTTCCTCCCATTGGCTGAATTCGCCCACAATAACCTATATCATACTTTGACTCCATTTTTAAAGAATAATGGTTTTCATCCTCAAGTTCCGGAGTTTCAATGTCTGCCTGCTCTAGAAGTTCCAGCTGCAGATCAAGCTCTTCAATGGCTCTCTTCTTTGTGGAGGCAGGTGCGTGAGGCCCTAATCAAATCATCTGTATGGTATAAGTCCTTTGCAGATAGGAAGTAGAAGGCAGTTCTGAGTCTTAAAGTGGGGGACCAGGTCTGGGTTTCGACATGCATCTTATCTTAAGATACCCAACGCTTTCAATATCTCTCTGTTGAAGCCTCTGGTTCTCAATCATTTTCGAGCTGCCTTGCCCAGACCTCCTATGTCCAGGCTCAATGAGGAGAGGCGTTTGAGGTGAAAGAGATTCTTGATTTCTCGCAAGTGTTATGGCCGCCTCCAATATCTCATTGATTGGATATCCCTGCTCCCAATTTTTTTTGGACTTTTCATGCCAAGAATCCTACTAAAGTTCAGGGATGTTCGGAGTCCACCATCAAAGGGGGGGTTCTGTCAGGAGCTGGCGGCTTACCTCCGGAGTCGGGGGTCCGTGGTCTGCCTGTCCGTCTGTTGTCGGTGCTGCAGGTTCGTGGTGGGGGCTGGCGGCGGTGTGGCTTCCGGAGCCGAGGAGACGGCAGTTTGGGTGGGTGAATTGGCATGCCCTTGTATGTCCTCAGTGCTGGGGGATGCCATGTTGGAGTCCAGACCACTGTAGCAAATGGCTGGGACTCTGTGGAATGACCATCCAAACCCTGGCAGCTTCCTCTTACAAAAATGGGCAGTTCTTGATAGTGATGAGCGGGTCCAAGGCATACCCTTTTACCCTTTTTACACGGGTCCAAGGCATACTCGGATTCTCCCGTATGGCTCGGTTAACCCGAGCGCGCCCGAACGTCATCATCCCGCTGTCGGATTCTCGCGAGATTCGGATTCTATATAAGCATCCGCGCGTCGCCGCCATTTTCACTCGTGCATTAGAAATGTTAGGGAGAGGACGTGGCTGGCGTCCTCTCCGTTTATTGTTGAACTTGATTGTGCTTTATTGCTTAATTGTGTGGGTACTGGGGAGCAGCTGTATAATATAGGAGGAGTACAGTGCAGAGTTTTGCTGATCAGTGACCACCAGTATACGTTGTCTGCCTGAAAAACACTCCATATCTGTGCTCAGTGTGCTGCATATATCTGTGCTCACACTGCTTAATTGTGGGGACTGGGGAGCAGCTGTATTATATAGCAGGAGTACAGTGCAGAGTTTTGCTGACAGTGACCACCAGTATACGTTGTCTGCCTGAAAAACACTCCATACCTGTGCTCAGTGTGCTGCTTTATTGTGGGGACTGGGGACCACCAGTATAATATTATATAGGAGGAGTACAGTGCAGAGTTTTGCTGACCAGTGACCACCAGTATACGTTGTCTGCCTGAAAAACACTCCATATGTGCTGCATTGTAGTATATAGTAGGAGTACAGTGCATAATTTTGCTGACCACCAGTATATAATATATAGGAGTACGGTACAGAAGGCCACTGCTGTACCTACCTCTGTGCCGTCAAGTATACTATCCATCCATACATGTGGTGCATTTCAGTTTTGCACAGTTTGCTGACCACCAGTATATAATATATAGCAGTACGGTACAGTAGGCCACTGCTGTACCTACCTCTGTGTCGTCAAGTATACTATCCATCCATACCTGTGGTGCATTTCAGTTTTGCACAGTTTGCTGACCACCAGTATAGAATATATAGCAGTACGGTACAGTAGGCCACTGCTGTACCTACCTCTGTGTCGTCAAGTATACTATCCATCCATACCTGTGGTGCATTTCAGTTGTGCGCAGTATATATAGTAGTAGGCCATTGCTATTGATACTGGCATATAATTCCACACATTAAAAAATGGAGGACAAAAATGTGGAGGTTAAAATAGGGAAAGCTCAAGATCCACTTCCACCTCGTGCTGAAGCTGCTGCCACTAGTCATGGCCGAGACGATGAAATGCCATCAACGTCGTCTGCCAAGGCCGATGCCCAATGTCATAGTAGAGAGCATGTAAAATCCAAAAAACAAAAGTTCAGTAAAATGACCCAAAAATCAAAATTGAAAGCGTCTGATGAGAAGCGTAAACTTGCCAATATGCCATTTACGACACGGAGTGGCAAGGAACGGCTGAGGCCCCTGGCCTATGTTCATGGCTAGTGGTTCAGATTCACATGAGGATGGAAGCACTCATCCTCTCGCTAGAAAACTGCAGTGCCACTCCTGGATGGGCCAGGTGTTTGTGTCGGCCACTTGTGTCGCTTAGCTTAGTCACACAGCGACCTTGGTGCGCCTCTTTTTTTCTTTGCATCATGTGCTGTTTGGGGACAATTTTTTTTGAAGTGCCATCCTACCTGACACTGCAGTGCCACTCCTAGATGGGCCAGGTGTTTGTGTCGGCCACTTGTGTCGCTTAGCTTAGTCACACAGCGACCTTGGTGCGCCTCTTTTTTTCTTTGCATCATGTGCTGTTTGGGGACTATTTTTTTGAAGTGCCATCCTGTCTGACACTGCAGTGCCACTCCTAGATGGGCCAGGTGTTTGTGTCGGCCACTTGTGTCGCTTAGCTTAGTCACACAGCGACCTTGGTGCGCCTCTTTTTTTCTTTGCATCATGTGCTGTTTGGGGACTATTTTTTTGAAGTGCCATCCTGTCTGACACTGCAGTGCCACTCCTAGATGGGCCAGGTGTTTGTGTCGGCCACTTGTGTCGCTTAGCTTAGTCACACAGCGACCTTGGTGTGCCTCTTTTTTTCTTTGCATCATGTGCTGTTTGGGGACAATTTTTTGAAGTGCCATCCTGCCTGACACTGCAGTGCCACTCCCTAGATGGGCCAGGTGTTTGTGTCGGCCACTTGTGTCGCTTAGCTTAGTCACACAGCGACCTTGGTGCGCCTCTTTTTTTCTTTGCATCATGTGCTGTTTGGGGACTATTTTTTTGAAGTGCCATCCTGTCTGACACTGCAGTGCCACTCCTAGATGGGCCAGGTGTTTGTGTCGGCCACTTGTGTCGCTTAGCTTAGTCACACAGCGACCTTGGTGCGCCTCTTTTTTTCTTTGCATCATGTGCTGTTTGGGGACTATTTTTTTGAAGTGCCATCCTGTCTGACACTGCAGTGCCACTCCTAGATGGGCCAGGTGTTTGTGTCGGCCACTTGTGTCGCTTAGCTTAGTCACACAGCGACCTTGGTGCGCCTCTTTTTTTCTTTGCATCATGTGCTGTTTGGGGACTATTTTTTTGAAGTGCCATCCTGTCTGACACTGCAGTGCCACTCCTAGATGGGCCAGGTGTTTGTGTCGGCCACTTGTGTCGCTTAGCTTAGTCACACAGCGACCTTGGTGTGCCTCTTTTTTTCTTTGCATCATGTGCTGTTTGGGGACAATATTTTTGAAGGGCCATCCTGCCTGACACTGCAGTGCCACTCCTAGATGGGCCAGGTGTTTGTGTCGGCCACTTGTGTCGCTTAGCTTAGCCATCCAGCGACCTCGGTGCAAATTTTAGGACTAAAAATAATATTGTGAGGTGTGAGGTGTTCAGAATAGACTGAAAATGAGTGTAAATTACGGTTATTGAGGTTAATAATACTATGGGATCAAAATGACCCCCAAATTCTATGATTTAAGCTGTTTTTGAGTTTTTTTTGTAAAAAAACACCCGAATCCAAAACACACCCGAATCCGACAAAAAAATTTCAGGGAGGTTTTGCCAAAACGCGTCCGAACCCAAAACACGGCCGCGGAACCGAATCCAAAACCAAAACACAAAACCCGAAAATTTTCCGGTGCACATCTCTAGTTCTTGAATCAATGTTGCCAGTGCTCTAAGTTAGTGCTAGTGCTCTTCTGTGACCATTTCTTCATGCTTTTACAGCCTTATGCCGGCTCTCCCCGTCGTAGCAGTCATCTGCAGAACCGCAGCCGGTGGACCCTCTTGCCTGTACTCGCAGTCGCCCACCTGGACCCTTTTTGAGACCTGGAATTTTTTCTCAGGGTTTTTCCAAGCTTTTTCAAATATAGCATTCAATTCCTTTGACGCAGGGAAGGTGAGCGAGGTCTTTTTATTTTCTGTGAAAAAAGCCTCCTCAACCTGCTCAGGTGTGGTATCATTAACATTTAACACATCCCTGATCGCCTCTATCAACAATTGCACCCCCTTTGCAAGAGATGCGGACCCCCGCAACACATCCCCATCACCGTCTGTGGTGTCAGAATCGGTATCCGTGTCGTCTTGTGTGACATGCACAAGCGTACGTTTGTGGGGGTATATAGCGGGGCGTCCTGAGGTACCAGACAAGGGCCATATTGCCATAGAGCTCTGTAATACCTGGGTTGCAGATTCATTACTGGCAACCCTGTCAGAAATCTGAGAAATCCAAGATTTGATAGAGGAAAACCACTCAGGCTCCCTTGCAGGTATCTGTGCTAAACCAGTGCTATCCTGATTACATGGAATGGGCTCATCCTGGGGGGATAAATCCTCTGCAGCATATGACACAGTATCCCTGGACATAGCTAAAGGAGACCACCAAACACTACACACACACACACACACACACACACACACACACACACACACACACACACACACACACACACACACACACACACACACGTACGTGAGGGCAGACAGAGTTTCCCCCCTCAAGAATGGCAAGAGAGACGCAGAGATTGGAGCCAACCCACACACAGTGCTCTTAGCAAAGGGAGACCCCTTGTCAGCGCTGACTGTGCACCTTAATAGGACACACAGTCTTTTTACAGCCTACCCTCCCTTCTACAACCCCCTGGTACCGTGTACAGATAGCTGGAGTTGCTGTGGAGGGACCTGAATCTTCCTCTCAGCGCTGTGCAGGCAGGAAAATGGCGCTGGAACGCTGCTGGGTCCGCTCTGAGGAGAAGCTCCGCCCCCTTAATGGTGCTGTCTTCCCGCTCTTCAAGGATTATACAGGCCTGAGGAAATTGTGCTAGCTGAGATCCACGGACCCCGACAGACTTCTGGACCAGTGTGGGGGTAAACGCTGGCCCAGGGCGCCCCTCACAGCGCCGCACCATGTGTCTCTGAGCCTTCTTATGAGCGCAGTTAATACTGCGCTCCCTCCCCGTTGCCGCCATCTTCACACCGGCCCCCCGCTTGCTAGGGGGGTTGGTGTCTCACTCACCACATCTTCAGCTCTGTAAGGGGTTGGCGGCATGCTGCTGGGGCGAGCGGTCCCCTGTGGCGGAGAACGATCAGACCCTTCTGGAGCTCAGTGTCCAGTCAGCGGAGACCCCGCAGGGCAGACACTGCTCCCCCCCTCAGTCCCTCGCTGCAGGGAGGCTGTTGCCAGCAGCCTCCCTGTAAAATAATAAACTCTAAAAAAAAAACATTTGCTGTGACCGGCTCCTCCGGGCACATTTTCTAAACTGAGTCTGGTAGGAGGGGCATAGAGGGAGGAGCTAGCCCACACTCTCAAACTCTGAAAGTGCCAATCGCTCCTGGTGGACCCGTCTATACCCCATGGTACTAATGTGGACCCCAGCATCCTCTACGGACTACAAGAAAAGGATTTACCGATAGGTAACGAAAATCCTATTTATTCAGTCACGCTTCCTCAGCATTCATTCTTCAGCAGTGATATCCAGGGTTCTTCAGTCATGCCTCCACAGCATTCATTTTCTACAGGAAAATCCAGTGATCTTCAGTCAAGCTTCCTCAGCATTCATTCTTCAGTAGTAATATCCAGTGTTCTTCAGTCACGCATCTGCAACATTCATTCTTCTAAAGTAACATCCAGTGACGCCTCCTCAGCATTCATTCTTCAGCAGAGTTCTTCAGTCACATCTCTTCATCATCCACTCTTTAGAGGTGTTCTTCAGTGTTCCTCAATCACGCCTCTTCAGCATTCAGCCTTCAGCAGCGTTTTTCTGAGTTCTTCAGCCACGCCTCTTAGTGAATGTACTTAACAGCGTTCTCCAGTGTATTTTGGCCAAGTCCCTTAAGATTAGTTTTTCAGCCACTCATCTTTGAACCTCGGGCAATATGAGAAGGAATTACATCCGGTCTTCCCAGTTCCTCCTTACTTCTGCAGCCACTCCTCCAACGAATGCCCAGCTTTTGGATCCTCGACATCAGCCCATTGTGATAACCAGACTGGAACCAGGAGGCTGACTGCAGGAACGACTGAGTAGTCTGCAGCCTGCAAGAGACCAGGTTGACGTCTGGAAGATTAACGTTGCACTGGCAACTGGCAGGTGCTCCAGGAAGTACTTTTATAAGGCTGTCTGTCTCCTGATTGGCTGCTGTGATCAAGTGAGCAGGAGCAGCACTGGCTGAGCGTGAGCAAGTGACTAGATCCAATATGGCGTCGCCCATATGCCAGTTTTTGAGGGAATGCCTGCGTGGAGAGAGACTGGGTAGCACCTGATGCTAGTAGAGGCTGTGGAACTTATGGACAAGCAGGAGAGACAGCAGTAAGATTTGTAACTGACTCTAAGAGTCCCGAGTGGGACATTAGCATTAAACAGTACAGGGTCAAGGCTGACAGCAAACAAATCATGGTCAGGAGAAAAGCCAAGGTCAGGTTACAAGTGGAGGTCAGAAATGGAGATGATACACAGTAAGGAGCCAAATGGAGAACAATGAGCAGTTAAGGATCAAGTTTGTTCATACACAGGAATTGGGAAGACTAGAAGGGGACTTATCACCTACCTGGTGTCATGGTAAAGTTTACACAGACCCAACATGGTGGATCTGTGCCCGCTAGCTACCAAGGTGGTCACATGACTGCAGGAATAAAACACAGAGCGTGCAGCTTGCCTGCCCATCTACACAGAGGAGCTGAGGGGGGGGGGGGGGGATGCAGGGACTACTTAATCGCCTGCCCATCTACATAGAGGAGCTGAGGGGGGGTGCTGGGAATACTTAATCGCCTGCCCATCTACACAGAGGAGCTGAGGGGGGTGCAGGGACTACTTAATCGCCAGCCCATCTACACAGAGGAGCTGAGGGGGGGTGCAGGGACTACTTAATCGCCTGCCCATCTACACAGAGGAGCTGAGGGGGGGTGCAGGGACTACTTAATCGCCTGCCCATCTACACAGAGGAGCTGAGGGGGGGTGCAGGGACTACTTAATCGCCTGCCCATCTACACAGAGGAGCTGAGGGGGGGGGGGTGCAGGGACTACTTAATCGCCTGCCCATCTACACAGAGGAGCTGAGGGGGGGTGCAGGGACTACTTAATCGCCTGCCCATCTACACAGAGGAGCTGAGGGGGGGTGCAGGGACTACTTAATCGCCTGCCCATCTACACAGAGGAGCTGAGGGGGGGTGCAGGGACTACTTAATCGCCTGCCCATCTACACAGAGGAGCTGAGGGGGGGTGCAGGGACTACTTAATCGCCTGCCCATCTACACAGAGGAGCTGAGGGGGGGTGCAGGGACTACTTAATCGCCTGCCCATCTACACAGAGGAGCTGAGGGGGGGGTGCAGGGACTACTTAATCGCCTGCCCATCTACACAGAGGAGCTGAGGGGGGGTGCAGGGACTACTTAATCGCCTGCCCATCTACACAGAGGAGCTGAAGGGGGGTGCAGGGACTACTTAATCGCCTGCCCATCTACACAGAGGAGCTGAGGGGGAGTGCAGGGACTACTTAATCGCCTGCCCATCTACACAGAGGAGCTGAGGGAGGGTGCAGGGACTACTTGATCGCCTGCCCATCTACACAGAGGAGCTGAGGGAGGGTGCAGGGACTATTTAATCGCCTGCCCATCTACACAGAGGAGCTGAGGGGGGGTGCAGGGACTACTTAATCGCCTGCCCATCTACACAGAGGAGCTGAGGGGGGGGTGCAGGGACTAAATCGCCTGCCCATCTACACAGAGGAGCTGAGGGGGGGTGCAGGGACTACTTAATCGCCTGCCCATCTACACAGAGGAGCTGAGGGGGGGTGCAGGGACTACTTAATCGCCTGCTCATCTACACAGAGGAGCTGAGGGGGGGTGCAGGGACTACTTAATCCATCGCCTGCCCATCTACACAAAGGAGCTGAGGGGGTGCAGGGACTACTTAATCGCCTGCCCATCTACATAGAGGAGCTGAGGGGGGGGGTGCAGGGACTACTTAATCGCCTGCCCATCTACACAGAGGAGCTGAGGGGGGGTGCAGGGACTACTTAATCGCCTGCCCATCTACATAGAGGAGCTGAGGGGGGGGGGGGGTGCTGGGACTACTTAATCGCCTGCCCATCTACATAGAGGAGCTGAGGGGGGGTGCAGGGACTACTTAGTCGCCTGTGCGTGCAGGGACATTGCATCTCTGCTTCTGTACAGCCACCGCCGGGAGCTGCCAGCACATTTCCAATACATTACTAATAACGTGCATCTCAGACACAGCAGCGCCTCTGTGTGTATACATAGTGTGACGCATGCGCCATATACGTTCTGGATTGTTGCGCACATGGACATTGTGTGTGCATGGGGAAATTCACTAAGCGACACGTTTATAAAACTAAGAGCAGCACCCATGTATTCTGTCATAGCCCCTGCCTGGTGCGCAGTGTTGCCAGCCCTAGCACATGACAGACGTCTGCTGCACACAGAGCCAGCGTTCCCAGACTGATATCTGTGAATAACGAGAAATACCGGAAAATCAATGTCTGAAACTGAGCTCTGGATTGTGCAACTGCAGCTTGTGTCATATGAATGAACCTGTGCACACGGAAACAATTATTCTCTATATTATGTATACATCAGCAGTGCAGCATGGGTACACGGGAACATTTATTATCACCTATACATCCGCGGTGCAGCATGGGTACACAGGAACATTTATTATCACCTGTACATCAGCGGTGCAGCATGGGTACACGGGAACATTTATTATCACCTATACATCAGCGGTGCAGCATGGGTACACGGGAACATTTATTATCACCTATACAACAGCGGTGCAGCATGGGTACACGGGAACATTTATTATCACCTATACATCAGCGGTGCAGCATGGGTACACGGGAACATTTATTATCACCTATACATCAGCGGTGCAGCATGGGTACACGGAAACATTTATTATCTATACATCAGCGGTGCAGCATGGGTACACGGGAACATTTATTATCACCTATACATCAGCGGTGCAGCATGGGTACACAGGAACATTTATTATCTATACATCAGCGGTGCAGCATGGGTACACAGGAACATTTATTATCACCTGTACATCAGCGGTGCAGCATGGGTACACAGGAACATTTATTATCGCCTATACATCAGCAGTGCAGCATGGGTACACGGGAACATTTATTATCACCTGTACATCAGCGGTGCAGCATGTGTACACGGGAACATTTATTATCGCCTATACATCAGCGGTGCAGCATGGTTACACGGAAACATTTATTATCTATACATCAGCGGTGCAGCATGGGTACACGGGAACATTTATTATCACCTATAATCAGCGGTGCAGCATGGGTACACGGGAACATTTATTATCACCTGTACATCAGCGGTGCAGCATGTGTACACGGGAACATTTATTATCACCTATAATCAGCGGTGCAGCATGGGTACACGGAAACATTTATCATCTATACATCAGCGGTGCAGCATGGGTACACGGAAACATTTATTATCTATACATCAGCGGTGCAGAATGGGTACACAGGAACATTTATTATCACCTATACATCAGCGGTGCAGCATGGGTACACAGGAACATTTATTATCACCTATACATCAGCGGTGCAGCATGGGTACACGGGAACATTTATTATCACCTGTACATCAGCGGTGCAGCATGGGTACACGGGAACATTTATTATCACCTGTACATCAGAGGTGCAGCATGGGTACACGGGAACATTTATTATCACCTGTACATCAGCGGTGCAGTATGGGTACACAGAACATTTATTATCACCTGTACATCAGTGGTGCAGCATGGGTACACGGGAACATTTATTATCACCTATACATCAGAGGTGCAGCATGGGTACACGGGAACATTTATTATCACCTGTACATCAGCGGTGCAGCATGGGTACACGGGAACATTTATTTTCACCTGTACATCAGCGGTGCAGCATGGGTACACGGGAACATTTATTATCACCTATACATCAGAGGTGCAGCATGGGTACACAGGAACATTTATTATCACCTGTACATCAGCGGTGCAGTATGGGTACACGGAACATTTATTATCACCTGTACATCAGTGGTGCAGCATGGGTACACGGGAACATTTATTATCACCTATACATCAGCGGTGCAGCATGGGTACATGGAAACATTTATTATCACCTGTACATCAGCGGTGCAGCATGGGTACACGGGAACATTTATTATCACCTATACATCAGCGGTGCAGCATGGGTAGGGTACACGGGAAAATTTATTATCACATGTACATCAGCGGTGCAGTATGGGTACACGGAAACATTTATTAGCACCTGTACATCAGTGGTGCAGCATGGGTACACGGGAACATTTATTATCACCTGTACATCAGCGGTGCAGCATGGGTACACGGGAACATTTATTATCTATACATCAGCGGTGCAGCATGGGTACCCGGGAACATTTATTATCACCTGTACATCAGCGGTGCAGCATGGGTACACGGGAACATTTATTATCACCTGTACATCAGCGGTGCAGCATGGGTACACGGGAACATTTATTATCACCTATACATCAGCGGTGCAGCATGGGTACTAGAGATGAGCGCCGGAAATTTTTCGGGTTTTGTGTTTTGGTTTTGGGTTCGGTTCCGCGGCCGTGTTTTGGGTTCGACCGCGTTTTGGCAAAACCTCACCGAATTTTTTTTGTCGGATTCGGGTGTGTTTTGGATTCGGGTGTTTTTTTCAAAAAACCCTAAAAAACAGCTTAAATCATAGAATTTGGGGGTCATTTTGATCCCAAAGTATTATTAACCTCAAAAACCATAATTTACACTCATTTTCAGTCTATTCTGAATACCTCACACCTCACAATATTATTTTTAGTCCTAAAATTTGCACCGAGGTCGCTGTGTGAGTAAGATAAACGACCCTAGTGGCCGACACAAACACCGGGCCCATCTAGGAGTGGCACTGCAGTGTCACGCAGGATGTCCCTTCCAAAAAACCCTCCCCAAACAGCACATGACGCAAAGAAAAAAAGAGGCGCAATGAGGTAGCTGTGTGAGTAAGATAAGCGACCCTAGTGGCCGACACAAACACCGGGCCCATCTAGGAGTGGCACTGCAGTGTCACGCAGGATGTCCCTTCCAAAAAACCCTCCCCAAACAGCACATGACGCAAAGAAAAAAGAGGCGCAATGAGGTAGCTGACTGTGTGAGTAAGATAAGCGACCCTAGTGGCCGACACAAACACCGGGCCCATCTAGGAGTGTCACTGCAGTGTCACGCAGGATGGCCCTTCCAAAAAACCCTCCCCAAACAGCACATGACGCAAAGAAAAAAAGAGGCGCAATGAGGTAGCTGACTGTGTGAGTAAGATAAGCGACCCTAGTGGCCGACACAAACACCGGGCCCATCTAGGAGTGGCACTGCAGTGTCACGCAGGATGTCCCTTCCAAAAAACCCTCCCCAAACAGCACATGACGCAAAGAAAAAAAGAGGCGCAATGAGGTAGCTGACTGTGTGAGTAAGATAAGCGACCCTAGTGGCCGACACAAACACCGGGCCCATCTAGGAGTGGCACTGCAGTGTCACGCAGGATGGCCCTTCCAAAAAACCCTCCCCAAACAGCACATGACGCAAAGAAAAATAAAAGAAAAAAGAGGTGCAAGATGGAATTGTCCTTGGGCCCTCCCACCCACCCTTATGTTGTATAAACAGGACATGCACACTTGAACCAACCCATCATTTCAGTGACAGGGTCTGCCACACGACTGTGACTGATATGACGGGTTGGTTTGGACCCCTCCCAAAAAAGAAGCAATTAATCTCTCCTTGCACAAACTGGCTCTACAGAGGCAAGATGTCCACCTCATCATCATCCTCCGATATATCACCGTGTACATCCCCCTCCTCACAGATTATCAATTCGTCCCCACTGAAATCCACCATCTCAGCTCCCTGTGTACTTTGTGGAGGCAATTGCTGCTGGTCAATGTCTCCGCGGAGGAATTGATTATAATTCATTTTAATGAACATCATCTTCTCCACATTTTCTGGATGTAACCTCGTACGCCGATTGCTGACAAGGTGAGCGGCGGCACTAAACACTCTTTCGGAGAACACACTTGTGGGAGGGCAACTTAGGTAGAATAAAGCCAGTTTGTGCAAGGGCCTCCAAATTGCCTCTTTTTCCTGCCAGTATAAGTACGGACTGTGTGACGTGCCTACTTGGATGCGGTCACTCATATAATCCTCCACCATTCTTTCAATGTTGAGAGAATAATATGCAGTGACAGTAGACGACATGTCCGTAATCGTTGTCAGGTCCTTCAGTCCGGACCAGATGTCAGCATCAGCAGTCGCTCCAGACTGCCCTGCATCACCGCCAGCGGGTGGGCTCGGAATTCTGAGCCTTTTCCTCGCACCCCCAGTTGCGGGAGAATGTGAAGGAGGAGATGTTGACAGGTCGCGTTCCGCTTGACTTGACAATTTTGTCACCAGCAGGTCTTTGCACCCCAGCAGACTTGTGTCTGCCGGAAAGAGAGATCCAAGGTAGGTTTTAAATCTAGGATCGAGCACGGTGGCCAAAATGTAGTGCTCTGATTTCAACAGATTGACCACCCGTGAATCCTTGTTAAGCGAATTAAGGGCTGCATCCACAAGTCCCACATGCCTAGCGGAATCGCTCCCTTTTAGCTCCTTCTTCAATGCCTCCAGCTTCTTCTGCAAAAGCCTGATGAGGGGAATGACCTGACTCAGGCTGGCAGTGTCTGAACTGACTTCACGTGTGGCAAGTTCAAAGGGCATCAGAACCTTGCACAACGTTGAAATCATTCTCCACTGCACTTGAGACAGGTGCATTCCACCTCCTATATCGTGCTCAATTGTATAGGCTTGAATGGCCTTTTGCTGCTCCTCCAACCTCTGAAGCATATAGAGGGTTGAATTCCACCTCGTTACCACTTCTTGCTTCAGATGATGGCAGGGCAGGTTCAGTAGTTTTTGGTGGTGCTCCAGTCTTCTGTACGTGGTGCCTGTACGCCGAAAGTGTCCCGCAATTCTTCTGGCCACCGACAGCATCTCTTGCACGCCCCTGTCGTTTTTAAAAAAATTCTGCACCACCAAATTCAAGGTATGTGCAAAACATGGGACGTGCTGGAATTTGCCCATATTTAATGCACACACAATATTGCTGGCGTTGTCCGATGCCACAAATCCACAGGAGAGTCCAATTGGGGTAAGCCATTCTGCGATGATCTTCCTCAGTTGCCGTAAGAGGTTTTTAGCTGTGTGCGTATTCTGGAAAGCGGTGATACAAAGCGTAGCCTGCTTAGGAAAGAGTTGGCGTTTGCGAGATGCTGCTACTGGTGCCGCCGCTGCTGTTCTTGCGGCGGGAGTCCATACATCTACCCAGTGGGCTGTCACAGTCATATAGTCCTGACCCTGCCCTGCTCCACTTGTCCACATGTCCGTGGTTAAGTGGACATTGGGTACAACTGCATTTTTTAGGACACTGGTGAGTCTTTTTCTGACGTCCGTGTACATTCTCGGTATCGCCTGCCTACAGAAGTGGAACCTAGATGGTATTTGGTAACGGGGGCACACTGCCTCAATAAATTGTCTAGTTCCCTGTGAACTAACGGCGGATACCGGACGCACGTCTAACACCAACATAGTTGTCAAGGCCTCAGTTATCCGCTTTGCAGCAGGATGACTGCTGTGATATTTCATCTTCCTCGCAAAGGACTGTTGGACAGTCAATTGCTTACTGGAAGTAGTACAAGTGGGCTTACGACTTCCCCTCTGGGATGACCATCGACTCCCAGCAGCAACAACAGCAGCGCCAGCAGCAGTAGGCGTTACACGCAAGGATGCATCGGAGGAATCCCAGGCAGGAGAGGACTCGTCAGAATTGCCAGTGACATGGCCTGCAGGACTATTGGCATTCCTGGGGAAGGAGGAAATTGACACTGAGGGAGTTGGTGGGGTGGTTTGCGTGAGCTTGGTTACAAGAGGAAGGGATTTACTGGTCAGTGGACTGCTTCCGCTGTCGCCCAAAGTTTTTGAACTTGTCACTGACTTATTATGAATGCGCTGCAGGTGACGTATAAGGGAGGATGTTCCGAGGTGGTTAACGTCCTTACCCCTACTTATTACAGCTTGACAAAGGGAACACACGGCTTGACAAATGTTGTCCGCATTTCTGGTGAAATACTTCCACACCGAAGAGCTGATTTTTTTGGTATTTTCACCAGGCATGTCAACGGCCATATTCCTCCCACGGACAACAGGTGTCTCCCCGGGTGCCTGACTTAAACAAACCACCTCACCATCAGAATCCTCCTGGTCAATTTCCTCCCCAGCGCCAGCAACACCCATATCCTCCTCATCCTGGTGTACTTCAACACTGACATCTTCAATCTGACTATCAGGAACTGGACTGCGGGTGCTCCTTCCAGCACTTGCAGGGGGCGTGCAAATGGTGGAAGGCGCATGCTCTTCACGTCCAGTGTTGGGAAGGTCAGGCATCGCAACCGACACAATTGGACTCTCCTTGTGGATTTGGGATTTCGAAGAACGCACAGTTCTTTGCGGTGCTTTTGCCAGCTTGAGTCTTTTCAGTTTTCTAGCGAGAGGCTGAGTGCTTCCATCCTCATGTGAAGCTGAACCACTAGCCATGAACATAGGCCAGGGCCTCAGCCGTTCCTTGCCACTCCGTGTGGTAAATGGCATATTGGCAAGTTTACGCTTCTCCTCCGACAATTTTATTTTAGGTTTTGGAGTCCTTTTTTTTTCTGATATTTGGTGTTTTGGATTTGACATGCTCTGTACTATGACATTGGGCATCGGCCTTGGCAGACGACGTTGCTGGCATTTCATCGTCTCGGCCATGACTAGTGGCAGCAGCTTCAGCACGAGGTGGAAGTGGATCTTGATCTTTCCCTAATTTTGGAACCTCAACATTTTTGTTCTCCATATTTTAATAGGCACAACTAAAAGGCACCTCAGGTAAACAATGGAGATGGATGGATACTAGTATACAATTATGGATGGACTGCCGAGTGCCGACACAGAGGTAGCTACAGCTGTGGACTATTGTACTGTACTGTGTCTGCTGCTAATATAGACTGGATGATAATGAGATGTAGTATGTATGTATAAAGAAGAAAGAAAAAAAAACCACGGGTAGGTGGTATACAATTATGGATGGACTGCTGAGTGCCGACACAGAGGTAGCTACAGCCGTGGACTACCGTACTGTGTCTGCTGCTAATATAGACTGGTTGATAGTGAGATGTAGTATGTATAAAGAAGAAAGAAAAAAAAACCACGGGTAGGTGGTATACAATTATGGACGGACTGCCGAGTGCCGACACAGAGGTAGCTACAGCCGTGGACTACCGTACTGTGTCTGCTGCTAATATAGACTGGTTGATAATGAGATGTAGTATGTATAAAGAAGAAAGAAAAAAAAAATCCACGGGTAGGTGGTATACAATTATGGATGGACTGCCGAGTGCCGACACAGAGGTAGCTACAGCCGTGGACTACTGTACTGTGTCTGCTGCTAATATAGACTAGTTGATAAAGAGATGTAGTATGTATGTATAAAGAAGAAAGAAAAAAAAACCACGGGTAGGTGGTATACAATTATGGACGGACTGCCGAGTGCCGACACAGAGGTAGCTACAGCCGTGGACTACCGTACTGTACTGTGTCTGCTGCTAATATAGACTGGTTGATAAAGAGATGTAGTATGTATGTATAAAGAAGAAAGAAAAAAAAACCACGGGTAGGTGGTATACAATTATGGATGGACTGCCGAGTGCCGACACAGAGGTAGCTACAGCCGTGGACTACTGTACTGTGTCTGCTGCTAATATAGACTGGTTGATAAAGAGATGTAGTATGTATGTATAAAGAAGAAAGAAAAAAAAACCACGGGTAGGTGGTATACAATTATGGACGGACTGCCGAGTGCCGACACAGAGGTAGCTACAGCCGTGGACTACCGTACTGTACTGTGTCTGCTGCTAATATAGACTGGTTGATAAAGAGATGTAGTATGTATGTATAAAGAAGAAAGAAAAAAAAACCACGGGTAGGTGGTATACAATTATGGATGGACTGCCGAGTGCCGACACAGAGGTAGCTACAGCCGTGGACTACTGTACTGTGTCTGCTGCTAATATAGACTGGTTGATAAAGAGATGTAGTATGTATGTATAAAGAAGAAAGAAAAAAAAACCACGGGTAGGTGGTATACAATTATGGATGGACTGCCGAGTGCCGACACAGAGGTAGCTACAGCCGTGAACTACCATACTGTGTCTGCTGCGACTGGATGATAAATAATGATATAAAAAATATATATATATCACTACTGCAGCCGGACAGGTATATATTATATAATGACGGACCTGCTGGACACTGTCTATCAGCAGAATGAGTTTTTTATAGAATAAAAAAAAAAACACCACACAAGTCACACGACGAGTGTTTAACTTTTTCAGGCAATCACAATATAGTATACTACTAACTATACTGGTGGTCAGTGTGGTCAGGTCACTGGTCAGTCACACTGGCAGTGGCACTCCTGCAGCAAAAGTGTGCACTGTTTAATTTTAATAATATGTACTCCTGGCTCCTGCTATAACCTATAACTGGCACTGCTCCCCAGTCTCCCCCACAATTATAAGCTGTGTGAGCACAGTCAGATATATACATAGATGATGCAGCACACTGGGCTGAGCAGTGCACACAGATATGGTATGTGACTGAGTCACTGTGTATCGTTTTTTTCAGGCAGAGAACGGATTATATTAAATAAAACTGCACTGTCTGGTGGTCACTGTGGTCAGTCACTACTAAACTCTGCACTCTCTACAGTACTCCTAAGCTCCAGTAAATCAAGTGTCTCTGTCTCAAATCAATCTCACTCTCTCTCTTCTAATCTAAATGGAGAGGACGCCAGCCACGTCCTCTCCCTATCAATCTCAATGCACGTGTGAAAATGGCGGCGACGCGCGGCTCCTTATATAGAATCCGAGTCTCGCGATAGAATCCGAGCCTCGCGAGAATCCGACAGCGTCATGATGACGTTCGGGCGCGCTCGGGTTAACCGAGCAAGGCGGGAAGATCCGAGTCGCTCGGATCCGTGTAAAAAAAGCTGAAGTTCGGGCGGGTTCGGATTCCGAGGAACCGAACCCGCTCATCTCTAATGGGTACACGGGAACATTTATTATCACCTGTAAATCAGCGGTGCAGCATGGGTACACGGGAACATTTATTATCACCTGTAAATCAGCGGTGCAGCATGGGTACACGGAAACATTTATTATCACCTATACATCAGCGGTGCAGCATGGGTACACAGGAACATTTATTATCACCTGTACATCAGCGGTGCAGCATGGGTACACGGGAACATTTATTATCACCTGTACATCAGCGGTGCAGCATGGGTACACAGGAACATTTATTATCACCTGTACATCAGCGGTGCAGCATGGGTACACGGAAACATTTATTATCACCTATACATCAGCGCTGCAGCATGGGTACACGGGAACATTTATTATCACCTGTACATCAGCGGTGCAGCATGGGTACACGGGAACATTTATTATCACCTGTAAATCAGCGGTGCAGCATGGGTACACGGAAACATTTATTATCACCTATACATCAGCGGTGCAGCATGGGTACACGGAAACATTTATTATCTATACATCAGCGGTGCAGCATGGGTACACGGGAACATTTATTATCTATACATCAGCGGTGCAGCATGGGTACACGGAAACATTTATTATCACCTATACATCAGCGGTGCAGCATGGGTACACGGCAACATTTATTATCACCTGTACATCAGCGGTGCAGCATGGGTACACGGGAACATTTATTGTCACCTGTACATCAGCGGTGCAGCATGGGTACACAGGAACATTTATTGTCACCTGTACATCAGCGGTGCAGCATGGGTACACGGAAACATTTATTATCACCTGTACATCAGCGGTGCAGCATGGGTACACAGGAACATTTATTATCACCTATACATCAGCGGTGCAGCATGGGTACACGGGAACATTTATTATCACCTATACATCAGCGGTGCAGCATGGGTACACGGGAACATTTATTATCACCTGTACATCAGCGTTGCAGCATAGGTACACGGGAACATTTATTATCTATACATCAGCGGTGCAGCATGGGTACACAGGAACATTTATTATCTATACATCAGCAGTGCAGCATGGGTACACGGAAACATTTATTATCACCTATACATCAGCGGTGCAGCATGGGTACACGGGAACATTTATTATCACCTGTACATCAGCGGTGCAGCATGGGTACACGGAACATTTATTATCACCTGTACATCAGCGGTGCAGCATGGGTACACGGAACATTTATTATCACCTATACATCAGCGGTGCAGAATGGGTACACAGGAACATTTATTATCACCTGTACATCAGCGTTGCAGCATGGGTACACGGGAACATTTATTATCTATACATCAGCGGTGCAGCATGGGTACACGGAACATTTATTATCACCTATACATCAGCGGTGCAGCATGGGTACACGGAACATTTATTATCACCTATACATCAGCGGTGCAGCATGGGTACACGGGAACATTTATTATCTATACATCAGCGGTGCAGCATGGGTACACGGGAACATTTATTATCTATACATCAGCGGTGCAGCATGGGTACACAGGAACATTTATTATCTATACATCAGCGGTGCAGCATGGGTACACGGGAACATTTATTATCTATACATCAGCGGTGCAGCATGGGTACACGGGAATATTTATTATCACCTATACATCAGCGGTGCAGCATGGGTACACGGAAACATTTATTATCACCTATACATCAGCGGCGCACCATAGGTACACGGGAACATTTATTATCACCTTTACATCAGCGTTGCAGCATGGGTACACGGGAACATTTATTATCTATACATCAGCGGTGCAGCATGGGTACACGGGAACATTTATTATCTATACATCAGCGGTGCAGCATGGGTACACGGGAACATTTATTATCTATACATCAGCGGTGCAGCATGGGTACACGGAAACATTTATTATCTATACATCAGCGGTGCAGCATGGGTACACGGGAACATTTATTATCTATACATCAGTGGTGCAGCATGGGTACACGGGAACATTTATTATCTATACATCAGCGGTGCAGCATGGGTACACGGGAACATTTATTATCTATACATCAGCGGTGCAGCATGGGTACACGGGAATATTTATTATCACCTATACATCAGCGGTGCAGCATGGGTACACGGAAACATTTATTATCACCTATACATCAGCGGCGCAGCATGGGTACATGGAAACATTTATTATCTATACATCAGCGGTGCAGCATGGGTACACGGGAACATTTATTATCTCTACATCAGCGGTGCAGCATGGGTACACAGGAACATTTATTATCACCTATACATCAGCGGTGCAGCATGGGTACACGGAAACATTTATTATCACCTGTACATCAGCGGTGCAGCATGGGTACACGGAAACATTTATTATCACCTATACATCAGCGGCGCAGCATGGGTACACGGAAACATTTATTATCACCTGTACATCAGCGGTGCAGCATGGGTACACGGGAACATTTATTATTACCTGTACATCAGCGGTGCAGCATGGGTACACGGAAACATTTATTATCTATACACCAGCGGTGCAGCATGGGTACACGGGAATATTTATTATCTATACATCAGCGGTGCAGCATGGGTACACGGAAACATTTATTATCTATACATCAGCGGTGCAGCATGGGTACACGGAAACATTTATTATCAATACATCAGCTGTGCAGCATGGGTACACGGGAATATTTATTATCTATACATCAGCGGTGCAGCATGGGTACACGGGAACATTTATTATCTATACATCAGCGGTGCAGCATGGGTACACGGGAACATTTATTATCACCTATACATCAGCGGTGCAGCATGGGTACACGGGAACATTTATTATCACCTATACATCAGCGGTGCAGCATGGGTACACGGAAACATTTATTATCTATACATCAGCGGTGCAGAATGGGTACACGGAAACATTTATTATCTATACATCAGCGGTGCAGCATGGGTTCACGGAAACATTTATTATCTATACATCAGCGGTGCAGCATGGGTACACGGGAACATTTACTATCATCTATACATCAGCGGTGCAGCATGGGTACACGGGAACATTTATTATCACCTATACATCAGTGGTGCAGCATGGGTACACGGGAACATTTATTATCACCTATACATCAGCGGTGCAGCATGGGTACACGGGAACATTTATTATCACCTGTACATCAGCGGCGCAGCATGGGTACACGGGAACATTTATTATCTATACATCAGCGGTGCAGCATGGGTACACGGGAACATTTATTATCACCTATACATCAGCGGCGCAGCATGGGTACACGGGAACATTTATTATCACCTATACATCAGCGGTGCAGCATGGGTACACAGGATCATTTATTATCACCTATACATCAGCGGTGCAGCATGGGTACACGGGAACATTTATTATCACCTATACATCAGCGGTGCAGCATGGGTACACAGGATCATTTATTATCACCTATACATCAGCGGTGCAGCATGGGTACACAGGAATATTTATTATCACCTGTACATCAGCGGTGCAGCATGGGTACATGGAAACATTTATTATCACCTGTACATCAGCGGTGCAGCATGGGTACACGGGAACATTTATTATCACCTGTACATCAGCGGCGCAGCATGGGTACACAGGAACATTTATTATCTATACATCAGCGGTGCAGCATGGGTACACGGGAACATTTATTATCACCTATACATCAGCGGCGCAGCATGGGTACACGGGAACATTTATTATCACCTATACATCAGCGGTGCAACATGGGTACACAGGATCATTTATTATCACCTATACATCAGCGGTGCAGCATGGGTACACGGAAACATTTATTATCACCTATACATCAGCGGCGCACCATAGGTACACGGGAACATTTGTTATCACCTATACATCAGCGGCGCAGCATGGGTACACGGGAACATTTATTTCACCTATACATCAGCGACGCAGCATGGGTACACGGGAACATTTATTATCACCTATACATCAGTGGTGCAGCATGGGTACACGGGAACATTTATTATCACCTATACATCAGCGGTGCAGCATGGGTACACGGGAACATTTATTATCACCTGTACATCAGCCGTGCAGCATGGGTACACTGGAACATTTATTATCACCTATACATCAGCGGTGCAGCATGGGTACACGGAAACATTTATTATCACCTGTACATCAGCGGTGCAGCATGGGTACACGGGAACATTTATTATCACCTGTACATCAGCCGTGCAGCATAGGTACACTGGAACATTTATTATCACCTATACATCAGCGGTGCAGCATGGGTACACGGAAACTTTTATTATTACCTGTACATCAGCGGTGCAGCATGGGTACACGGAAACATTTATTATCTATACATCAGCGGTGCAGCATGGGTACACGGGAATATTTATTATCTATACATCAGCGGTGCAGCATGGGTACACGGGAATATTTATTATCTATACATCAGCGGTGCAGCATGGGTACACGGAAACATTTATTATCTATACATCAGCGGTGCCGCATGGGTACACATGAATATTTATTATCTATACATCAGCGGTGCAGCATGGGTACACGGAAACATTTATTATCAATACATCAGCTGTGCAGCATGGGTACACGGGAATATTTATTATCTATACATCAGCGGTGCAGCATGGGTACACGAGAACATTTATTATCTATACATCAGCGGTGCAGCATGGGTACACGGAAACATTTATTATCTATACATCAGCGGTGCAGCATGGGTACACGGGAACATTTATTATCTATACATCAGCGGTGCAGCATGGGTACACGGGAACATTTATTATCACCTATACAACAGCGGTGCAGCATGGGTACGCGGAAACATTTATTATCACCTATACATCAGCGGTGCAGCATGGGTACACAGGAACATTTATTATCACCTATACATCAGCGGTGCAGCATGGGTACACGGGAACATTTACTATCATCTATACATCAGCGGTGCAGCATGGGTACACGGGAACATTTATTATCTATACATCAGCGGTGCAGCATGGGTACACGGGAACATTTATTATCACCTATACATCAGTGGTGCAGCATGGGTACACGGGAACATTTATTATCACCTATACATCAGCGGTGCAGCATGGGTACACGGAAATATTTATTATCACCTATATATCAGTGGTGCAGCATGGGTACACGGGAACATTTATTATCACCTGTACATCAGCGGTGCAGCATGGGTACACGGGAACATTTATTATCACCTATACATCAGAGGTGCAGCATGGGTACACGGAACATTTATTATCACCTGTACATCAGTGGTGCAGCATGGGTACACGGAAACATTTATTATCTATACATCAGCGGTGCAGCATGGGTACACGGAAACATTTATTATCTATACATCAGCGGTGCAGCATGGGTACACGGAAACATTTATTATCTATACATCAGCGGTGCAGCATGGGTACACGGAAACATTTATTATCTATACATCAGCGGTGCAGCATGGGTACACGGGAACATTTATTATCACCTGTACATCAGCGGTGCAGCATGGGTACACGGAAACATTTATTATCTATACATCAGTGGTGCAGCATGGGTACACGGAAACATTTATTATCTATACATCAGCGGTGCAGCATGGGTACACGGAAACATTTATTATCTATACATCAGCGGTGCAGCATGGGTACACGGGAACATTTATTATCACCTGTACATCAGCGGTGCAGCATGGGTACACGGGAACATTTATTATCACCTGTACATCAGCGGTGCAGCATGGGTACACGGAAACATTTATTATCACCTGTACATCAGCGGTGCAGCATGGGTACATGGAAACATTTATTATCACCTGTACATCAGCGGTGCAGCATGGGTACACGGGAACATTTATTATCACCTGTACATCAGCGGTGCAGCATGGGTACACGGAAACATTTATTATCACCTATACATCAGCGGCGCACCATAGGTACACGGGAACATTTATTATCACCTATACATCAGCGGTGCAGCATGGGTACACGGGAACATTTATTATCACCTGTACATCAGCGGTGCAGCATGGGTACACGGAAACATTTATTATCACCTGTACATCAGCGGTGCAGCATGGGTACATGGAAACATTTATTATCACCTGTACATCAGCGGTGCAGCATGGGTACACGGGAACATTTATTATCACCTGTACATCAGCGGCGCAGCATGGGTACACAGGAACATTTATTATCACCTGTACTTCAGCGGCGCAGCATGGGTACACGGGAACATTTATTATCTATACATCAGCGGTGCAGCATGGGTACACGGGAACATTTATTATCACCTATACATCAGCGGCGCAGCATGGGTACACGGAACATTTATTATCACCTATACATCAGCGGTGCAGCATGGGTACACAGGATCATTTATTATCACCTATACATAAGCGGTGCAGCATGGGTACACGGAAACATTTATTATCACCTATACATCAGCGGCGCACCATAGGTACACGGGAACATTTATTATCACCTATACATCAGCGGCGCAGCATGGGTACACGGGAACATTTATTTCACCTATACATCAGCGACGCAGCATGGGTACACGGGAACATTTATTATCACCTATACATCAGCGGCGCAGCATGAGTACACGGGAACATTTGTTATCACCTATACATCAGCGGTGCAGCATGGGTACACGGAAACATTTATTATCACCTATACATCAGCGGTGCAGCATGGGTACACGGGAACATTTATTATCTATACATCAGCGGTGCAGCATGGGTACACGGGAACATTTATTATCACCTGTACATCAGCCGTGCAGCATGGGTACACGGAAACATTTATTATCACCTGTACATCAGCGGTGCAGCATGGGTACACGGGAACATTTATTATCACCTGTGCATTAGTAGTGCAGCATGGGTACACGGAAACTTTTATTATTACCTGTACATCAGCGGTGCAGCATGGGTACACGAAAACATTTATTATCTATACATCAGCAGTGCAGCATGGGTACACGGGAATATTTATTATCTATACATCAGCGGTGCAGCATGGGTACACGGAAACATTTATTATCTATACATCAGCGGTGCAGCATGGGTACACGGGAATATTTATTATCTATACATCAGCGGTGCAGCATGGGTACACGGGAATATTTATTATCACCTGTACATCAGCGGTGCAGCATGGGTACACGGGAACATTTATTATCACCTGTACATCAGCGGTGCAGCATGGGTACACGGGAACATTTATTATCACCTATACAACAGCGGTGCAGTATGGGTACGCAGAAACATTTATTATCACCTATACATCAGCGGTGCAGCATGGGTACACGGGAATATTTATTATCTGTACATCAGCGGTGCAGCATGGGTACACGGGAATATTTATTATCTATACATCAGCGGTGCAGCATGGGTACACGGGAACATTTATTATCACCTATACATCAGCGGTGCAGCATGGGTACACATGAATATTTATTATCTATACATCAGCGGTGCAGCATGGGTACACGGAAACATTTATTATCAATACATCAGCGGTGCAGCATGGGTACACGGGAATATTTATTATCTATACATCAGTGGTGCAGCATGGGTACACGGAAACATTTATTATCTATACATCAGCGGTGCAGCATGGGTACACGGGAACATTTATTATCACCTGTATATCAGCGGTGCAGCATGGGTACACGGGAACATTTATTATCACCTGTACATCAGCGGTGCAGCATAGGTACACGGAAACATTTATTATCACCTGTACATCAGCGGCGCAGCATGGGTACACGGGAACATTTATTATCACCTGTACATCAGCGGCGCAGCATGGGTACACGGGAATATTTATTATCTATACATCAGCGGTGCAGCATGGGTACACGGGAATATTTATTATCTATACATCAGCGGTGCAGCATGGGTACACGGAAACATTTATTATCTATACATCAGCGGTGCCGCATGGGTACACATGAATATTTATTATCTATACATCAGCGGTGCAGCATGGGTACACGGAAACATTTATTATCAATACATCAGCTGTGCAGCATGGGTACACGGGAATATTTATTATCTATACATCAGCGGTGCAGCATGGGTACACGGGAACATTTATTATCTATACATCAGCGGTGCAGCATGGGTACACGGGAACATTTATTATCACCTATACATCAGCGGTGCAGCATGGGTACACGGAAACATTTATTATCTATACATCAGCGGTGCAGCATGGGTACACGGAAACATTTATTATCTATACATTAGTGGTGCAGCATGGGTACACGGGAACATTTATAATCACCTATACAACAGCGGTGCAGCATGGGTACGCGGAAACATTTATTATCACCTATACATCAGCGGTGCAGCATGGGTACACAGGAACATTTATTATCACCTATACATCAGCGGTGCAGCATGGGTACACGGGAACATTTACTATCATCTATACATCAGCGGTGCAGCATGGGTACACGGGAACATTTATTATCTATACATCAGCGGTGCAGCATGGGTACACGGGAACATTTATTATCACCTATACATCAGTGGTGCAGCATGGGTACACGGGAACATTTATTATCACCTATACATCAGCGGTGCAGCATGGGTACACGGAAACATTTATTATCTATACATCAGCGGTGCAGCATGGGTACACGGGAACATTTATTATCACCTATACATCAGTGGTGCAGCATGGGTACACGGGAACATTTATTATCACCTATACATCAGCGGTGCAGCATGGGTACACGGGAACATTTATTATCACCTGTACATCAGCGGTGCAGCATGGGTACACGGAAACATTTATTATCACCTGTACATCAGCGGTGCAGCATGGGTACACGGAAACATTTATTATCACCTGTACATCAGCGGTGCAGCATGGGTACACGGGAATATTTATTATCACCTGTACATCAGCGGTGCAGCATGGGTACACGGGAATATTTATTATCACCTGTACATCAGCGGTGCAGCATGGGTACATGGAAACATTTAAACATCTTAGTGATATTTGGTGGACCCCTTTCTTTGAAAGTAAAGCATTCATTACCATAACCAGAAATAACGACACTGAGACTTGAATTTTGGCAGAAAATTGCTAGCTATTTATTTGTCCCTAACCATTAGGAAACCTGTAATAAAGAGATTAATTTAATATGCCGCTCCAGCTGGCATATGGTGGCGGCCCAAAAGAACGGCTCACTTAATCTAAATTAAACTTAAATAACTCAACCCTATAAATTTACTAAAACTTATCATAAACCGGTAATAGGTGACAACTCAACCCCCACAGTGACTACCCACCGCTCCTGGGTGCCCTGCCGCTGCCTTCCCGGACGGGTGGTCAAGCGGCCATAAGTCGATGGAGGTGAGTGCACCTAAACCACAACCAACTGTAAAACACTACAGTTTTCTCTACAATACGAAACTGCCGTTCTTTTCCGCCAACAGCGAAAGACTCATCCCCACAGTCTTTCGCACCGCCACCATAAACCTACCCTAACTCCTGCAAAGCGAAACCTAGATCCTCCAGAAAAAACATCATCCCCTCATCGGATAGATGTACTCCATCGCGCCGGAAAAGGTGGCTGTCTCTGAACCGTATCCTCGGGTGGCGAACCACCCTCCCACCGTGGGACAGCACCCACTTTGCCACCGCTCCGTTCACCTTTTTCCGGGCCTCATCAATCTGGCGACCATCCGCCACACCCCTCCAACACAACCTTGGCACCATCATGGAAAAAACCAACACACAATTGGTCCATTGCGCGGTCACACTTGCCAGATCCTGTATCATGGCCCACCGCAGCTCCAAGGATGTCCTCTTCCCCAAGTCGTTGCCACCTAGATGGACAACCAAAACCTTAGGGACTCCATGCTTGCTGGCCTGACTCACTAACCTACTCCTCAGCTCACCCCACATCATTCCGCGCCAGCCAAGCCATCTGACACCCTGTATTCCAAACAATGCCTTAGACCCTTCTGAAGCCACGAACCTGGCCGCCCAGTAAATGTAAGAGTGGCCAACCACCCAAATGGTCAAATTGTCTTCAAACCATCCTGAAGGGAAAAAGAGGGGTAGAATTGATTACTAAGAGGCTTATTAATTGTTTATACTGAAGGATCTGCCAAAAAAGAAAACTTTAGGACTCGCTATTGCAGCAGTCACGGCCTAGCCGACTGCACCGTGTTTCGTTGCCAAGTTAGCAGTGCAATTAACGACACAAAGGGGGAAGATCAAATAAAATTAAACATATAAAAACAGGGGGGGGGGGGGGGTATAAAATGGGAAACACATGTAATAACTCAGCTGGAGATGAAACGTAAAGACCTGCTGAGGGACTCTGATTAGACCAAATTAGCCGAATTATAGATTAGAATTCAGTCCGTCAAGTCAGGCAAAAAATCGCAAATAACTCCAGACCCCCGCTGCCGGCTCATGCCAGCAACGGCGAGTAGCTAATCCCTGAGTAGGAGAGAAAAGGGGGGTAACACCACAGACGCACAACACCAATAAATTCACAGAACTGTAACAACATAATACATTGCAAATCTACACAAAGCGCCAAGCGCAAACCGACCTCTCATGCGACGGGGCGAATATATCGTCTATAACTTGATGATTTCCATCGCCCCACCGCCTGTATTTCCGTTCTGGAGTAACCCGCCGCAGCAGCCGACGTCGCTGCGCCTATGCGAAAGGAGTGGGTACCGAAAGCAGTGGGTGGGAGGCCCAGGCCCGCCAAACAGCGACTCAGCATCCATCGAAACTGGTATTTCGTGACTGGCAGCCCATCATAATGCAACAGCCAAGACCCCTCCTTAACGGGTCGCACCTCCACGTATTGCATTGCCAGCCTCACCGGGCAAACGCTCTCCTCCAGCGCTGTAACCATTGTAACCCAGCGCCCTCTCCCCACTTGATCCGTTTTGGAGCGTCGTAACCTGCACAGCAAGGACCTCTCACCCACTACCACGTCCTCGACCAGCATACGCGAATCTGCTCTCTTGGAAGGCGCTACCAACTCAGAAACTCGAAAGGCTCCGTGGAAAGCCATTGAGAACGCCAAACTAAACAAAAGCGTCTCAAACCTGGACGACGCAACTCGCCCTACCGCCTTGATTACGGCCGGCAACAACGCCGCATTGATGGGCCGCCTCCTATCTGGCGGCGACGGCGCAACTCGCGCCCACCCTTTCATTGCCTTCCGCAGAACTTCGCTTTTTGTTACGTCAGGGACGCCTCGCAGCTTGCAGAAAAACGAAATGCCTGCCAAGTACCGAGAAACCACTGCTCGTGACCTACCGGAGACGTAGAGCTGCCACATAAAAGAAAGCATCAGCCGATGCCTGCTCTTACCTTGATGCTGACGCCCCCGGACAAACTCCTCCCATTCACTCCAAGCTTGTCCGTACGCCTTGAGCGTGGCCGGCGCGATTGACCGCAACGCTAAACCCTCCAGTCCGGTCCGATCACCTGCCAAACATAACCGGGACAGTGAAAACCTTGTTCTTCGGCCTCAGGTGCCAAACCCAAAAATCTCTCCCACTGTCCACGCGACAACGCGTCTGCGATTTCGTTTTCCAACCCGGGCACGTGCTGCGCCCGGAACCATAGGTTCCTGCGCAAGCAAGTCAAAAGCAATTGCCCAAGAACCCGTAGTACAACCAGCGATTTCGCCCTTTGGTTATTAGTCGCATTGCACTACGCCCAGATTATCGCACCTGAACACTATGCTGCGGTTAGCCAACCGATCGCCCCAAACTTCCAGCGCTACCATAATGGGAAAAAGCTCCAGCAGCACCAGATCCCTTGTAAGACCTTCGCTATGCCAATTCGCCGGCCAAGATGCCGCACACCACGATCCCTCCAGAAAACAGCCGAATCCAGAGGAACCTGCAGCATCGGTAAAAAGCTGCAAACTCTCGCTGTCAACGGCTGGCGCCTGCCATATGTTCACCCCGTTGAAATCCTCCAGGAATGAAGCCCAGACGGCCAAATCCCTTTTTAACTCAGAGGACAATCGAACGAAATGATGCGGCCTGGCACACCCTGCTGTAGCCCTTTCGAGCTTTCGGCAGAAAACCCTGCCCATCGGTATCACCCGACAAGCAAAGTTCAGCATGCCCAGCAAGGACTGAGCTTGCCGCAGCGTGACTTTACGCGAGCCGTTGAAACGGCAAATAGTTTCGCGGAGCTTTGACACTTTGTCCTGGGGTAGGCGACATTCTCCCGCCACGGTGTCAATTTCAATCCCCAAAAATGATAGGCAGGAGGCCGGACCCTCCGTTTTATCCCTGGCTACCGGAACACCGAAGTGGTAAAAAAGGGCTCGTGTGCTAAACAGCAAGTCGCCGCATCTTGTGCCAGTAGCCGGCCCCGCGCAAAGGAAATCATCGAGGTAATGTGCAACCCCGTGACCGCCTGACGCAGACTCCACGCACCAATGAAGAAAAGTGCTAAAGCGCTCGAAAAACGAGCATGAAACGGAACATCCCATCGGCAGACATTTGTCGATGAAATACTCCGCCCCAATCCGGAAACCCATCAAACGAAATGAGTCCGGATGCAATGGCAGCAATCTAAAAGCTGACTCAACATCAATCTTAGCCATGAGGGCCCCGCTCCCGTAGCCGCGGACCATCCCTAGCGCCTCGTCAAACGACTGATACACCACCGAGCAATGAGCCGGTGGTATTGCGTCGTTGACCGATGCCCCTGGCGGGTAAGAAAGATGCTGAATGAGCCGGAAGGCGCCCGGAGTCTTCTTCGGTACCACCCCCACCGGGGAGATGACCAAGTCATCCACCGGGGGCGACCTAAACGGCCCCTCCATCCTGCCCAACCTGACCTCCTTATCCACTTTTTCCCGTAACACAGTCGGCAAGGCTCGGGCGGATTGAAGGTTCCTGTGCGCACGCACGAACACTTCGCTTGCAACAGGCAAGCGGAAACCGAACTTAAAACCGTCTAACAAAAACTTTGCATCCCTTTTATTAGGATAAAGACCCAACCATTTACCCATAGTTTCCAGCTTAACTGGCGTTGGTGCTTTGCTGAGCGGTCCCGCTCGCGGCCTGCTTAGGGTAGGGTTGTTTCCCCCGATTGCCCTGTCGTCCCCCTTTGAAACAAGAGGAGGCTGGGTGGGTTCCACCGCACTGCTGGCAAGAGTGGCGAAAACGGCACTGTTTGCCAAATGAACATGCTCCGCTGTTAAAAGCGAAGCATTTACCCCGAGGGGCAGACCGCCCGCCCGTGCGAACGGCCAATCCGCCTGTCTTGGCAAATCCCCCGTCCGCGCCCGCCCCCTGCGCTGACGACCCCCCGCGGCGCCCCCCCGTTACCTGTTTCTGGGTCTCATCCTCCCGCTGGGATGCCCGGGTCACTTTGAGCCAGACCTCCACGTCTTTGAACCCAAAGTCCATGACCCGTAACCCGTCCTGCTTCTCCCTAAACTCTTGGTCATAACGCCGCCATTCCGAACCCGAGGATGTGCGCTGCATGTCATGCACGAGATGAAGGTACCGGATGATATTCATGTGCTCTTCCGGCCTGTCCTCCAAATAGCAAGCCGCAAACACCCAAAATCCGGCCAGCCAGTTATCAAACGACCTGAAAGCTTCTGCTCCCATGCCCTTCGTAGCGGCCGCCGCCTTGTAATCCTTCTTCATGGCCTTAGTCAAACCAAATAAGTCCACAAAGTCACCCCTACGTATATTTTTGCGGCAGCTATCTCGCAGGCCCCGCATAACTGCGGTGTACTCACAGCGCACTACCCCCGGCAGATCTCGCCTCTTCTTAGCCCTACGCTCCTCTTCACTAATTCGCCTGCGCCGCTTACGCCTCTTCTGTTGCTTAGCCGCTCTTTTGGCAAGTTTCTCGGCCTCCTTCCTTGCCCTAGCAGTGCTATCAGCTTCGGACGCTTGTGACGCCAAAGAGGAGGATGAGGAGGAGGACGAAGAGCTACGCGAACTCGAGCTCGCGGTGGAATTTGAAAAAGACTGCACCAACTCACCGGATGCCGTCGACCTCTCCGACTCAGATTGTTCGTCGTCTTCATTCCAATCCTCGTCCACCGCGAAGTCTGCCGAGTCCCTTTCACCTTGGTCCTCTGTGGAAGACAAAACAAAAGAGGGCCCGGCCCGCGCATGCGGCGCACGCCGGGCACCCCGTGTGGAATGCGCAGGGCCCGAGCCTCCCTGCCGCTCGCGGTCTGACCCTAGCTCCAGCTCCGCCGCGGCAGCCCCCAGTTCTCGGCAGGCTCTTGCCACTCGCTGCGCCGCTGATGACCTGACCTTGTCTGACCCCCTGCGCCCCGCAGCTTGGCCGGAATCCGCCGTTGCCCTGGGGGAGGCCACTGCAGCTAATGGCCCAAGAGCCTGCACCACCGTGGCCAGTGCGGACGCTATGGCCCCAGGAGGATCCCATGCGGCACGACCCCCGGAAACGCCGCCCAAAGGACGACCGGTCCTTGGTTGGGCGCGAGCCCGCGCCCCCTGACCGCCCGACGCGCCCCGGGGGTCATGTTCCAACCCGAAGGCAAGAGCCCCCCGGCCGGCCCAGAGGCTCTCCCTCTCCGATCCTTCCCCTTCCCTATCCAGGGAAGGAGAAGAATCCCCTGATCCTGGGGAGGACCCGCCGACGTGTACAGCTGCCCGGGCCGCGGCCCTGCGGCCGCTGACCCATTCTCTGTCACCCCTCCTGCCGCGGGCCCCGCCGCGTCCTGCGACGGTGACCCGCTGCCCCCCCGCGCGTGCTCCCCCGCGTGTCTCCTGACCAGCGGAGGGTGCACCCGGATGATGTTGGCGGCCACCCCTTGCTGTTCCTGCTGTGCCCCCTTCATTTATATTTCTAAACATGCTCCCAGCGCTGCCTCCCTGAGGCACACGCTGCACCCCCCTCAACCTGCCTCTCCCCCTGCCGAACTCCGGCATCCGGGGAGAAGAAGAGGTTGCTGCGTGTACTGCTGGCGCCGCTGCGCGCGCACGTGCGCGGCAAGCGGCGCCCGGAGCGAGCGTGGGCGCGCGCGCACCTCGAGCGCGCGCCCCACGTCCACCCGCCAACTGCCTCCCGGACTGCTCCTCTTGCTCGGCCGCCGCGCGAGGCTCCTGACTAGTCCCCGCGCGGCGACCGCCAGCTCCCTGAAACCTCCTCACCCCCCGCCCGGCCCGAACAGCCGACCGCGGCGGGGAAGGAGAGACTGCCTCTGTTGTACCCTGGTGCCCCCCACGGCGCGCACGCGCGCGCCCGCGGGCGCCCGCCATGAAACCGGGCTCGGCGGCTCCCGGCGGGGACGGCCGCCGCCCGCCGACACTCGAGCGGCCTGCAGGGACCCCTGGTCCCCCACGCCGCCCTCGTCTGGCTGGAGTGTCCGACTCGGCACCCGGCGACGAGTCCGCCCGGGCCCCGCCATCGTTGCCTGAGGGGGCATCTGATGAGGCCCTAGGGGACGGAGCCCCGTCCCCCCCACCGCCCGCCGCCGCCTCAGGGCCCGCTCGTCCGTCCGACCCACGGAACCGAGCCGGGGCCCTTAGCATGCGCTGGGGGCGAGAGGACATATCAGCAGCCTCTCAATCAAAAAACAGCAAGGGACACCCTGGGCTACTGGAGAGGAGAGCACAATAAGGAGGCAGTATATCTCTGTGAAACAGCAGGAATACCAAATAAAACAAATGTTTTTGCTGGCACTGCAGCACTCACCAAACCAGATCACCAAGAGACTTAAAATGGCTTCACCTTCCCTATATATATCAAGCCCTCCCCTTAAAGAAGGCTGTACTTTCCTCACAGCTAGGTCCACCCCTCCCCAGATGTTTAACTCTTTCCTCTCCTATGCAGTCAATACTCTCTTCTATTATCACCTGTACATCAGCGGTGCAGCATGGGTACACGGGAACATTTATTATCACCTGTACATCAGCGGCGCAGCATGGGTACACGGGAACATTTATTATCTATACATCAGCGGTGCAGCATGGGTACACGGGAACATTTATTATCACCTATACATCAGCGGTGCAGCATGGGTACACGGGAACATTTATTATCACCTATACATCAGCGGCGCAGCATGGGTACACGGAAACATTTATTATCTATACATCAGCGGTGCAGCATGGGTACACGGGAACATTTATTATCTATACATCAGCGGTGCAGTATGGGTACACGGGAATATTTATTATCACCTGTACATCAGCGGTGCAGCATGGGTACACAGGAACATTTATTATCACCTATACATCAGCGGTGCAGCATGGGTACACGGGAACATTTATTTCACCTATACATCAGCGACGCAGCATGGGTACACGGGAACATTTATTATCACCTATACATCAGCGACGCAGCATGGGTACACGGGAACATTTATTATCACCTATACATCAGCGGCGCACCATAGGTACACGGGAACATTTATTATCACCTATACATCAGAGGCGCAGCATGGGTACACGGGAACATTTATTATCACCTATACATCAGCGGTGCAGCATGGGTACACAGGAACATTTATTATCACCTATACATCAGCGACGCAGCATGGGTACACGGGAACATTTATTATCACCTATACATCAGCGGTGCAGCATGGGTACACAGGAACATTTATTATCTATACATCAGCGGTGCAGCATGGGTACACGGAAACATTTATTATCACCTATACATCAGTGGTGCAGCATGGGTACACGGGAACATTTATTATCACCTATACATCAGCGGTGCAGCATGGGTACACGGGAACATTTATTATCACCTATACATCAGCGGTGCAGCATGGGTACACGGGAACATTTATTATCACCTGTACATCAGCCGTGCAGCATAGGTACACTGGAACATTTATTATCACCTATACATCAGCGGTGCAGCATGGGTACACGGAAACATTTATTATCACCTGTACATCAGCGGTGCAGCATGGGTACACAGGAACATTTATTATCACGTGTACATCAGCGGTGCAGCATGGGTACACGGGAACATTTATTATCACGTGTACATCAGCGGTGCAGCATGGGTACACGGAAACATTTATTATCACCTGTACATCAGCGGTGCAGCATGGGTACACGGGAACATTTATTATCACGTGTACATCAGCGGTGCAGCATGGGTACACGGAAACATTTATTATCACCTATACATCAGCCGTGCAGCATAGGTACACTGGAACATTTATTATCACCTGTACATCAGCCGTGCAGCATAGGTACACTGGAACATTTATTATCACCTATACATCAGCGGTGCAGCATGGGTACACGGAAACATTTATTATCTATACATCAGCGGTGCAGCATGGGTACACGGGAATATTTATTATCTATACATCAGCGGTGCAGCATGGGTACACGGGAATATTTATTATCTATACATCAGCGGTGCAGCATGGGTACACGGGAATATTTATTATCTATACATCAGCGGTGCAGCATGGGTACACGGGAACATTTATTATCACCTATACATCAGCGGCGCAGCATGGGTACACGGGAATATTTATTATCTATACATCAGCGGTGCAGCATGGGTACACGGAAACATTTATTATCTATACATCAGCGGTGCCGCATGGGTACACATGAATATTTATTATCTATACATCAGCGGTGCAGCATGGGTACACATGAATATTTATTATCTATACATCAGCGGTGCAGCATGGGTACACGGAAACATTTATTATCTATACATCAGCGGCGCAGCATGGGTACACGGGAACATTTATTTCACCTATACATCAGCGACGCAGCATGGGTACACGGGAACATTTATTATCACCTATACATCAGTGGTGCAGCATGGGTACACGGGAACATTTATTATCACCTGTACATCAGCCGTGCAGCATAGGTACACTGGAACATTTATTATCACCTATACATCAGCGGTGCAGCATGGGTACACGGGAACATTTATTATCTATACATCAGCGGTGCAGCATGGGTACACGGGAACATTTATTATCACCTATACAACAGCGGTGCAGCATGGGTACGCGGAAACATTTATTATCACCTATACATCAGCGGTGCAGCATGGGTACACAGGAACATTTATTATCACCTATACATCAGCGGTGCAGCATGGGTACACGGGAACATTTACTATCATCTATACATCAGCGGTGCAGCATGGGTACACGGGAACATTTATTATCTATACATCAGCGGTGCAGCATGGGTACACGGGAACATTTATTATCACCTATACATCAGTGGTGCAGCATGGGTACACGGGAACATTTATTATCACCTATACATCAGCGGTGCAGCATGGGTACACGGAAATATTTATTATCACCTATATATCAGTGGTGCAGCATGGGTACACGGGAACATTTATTATCACCTGTACATCAGCGGTGCAGCATGGGTACACGGGAACATTTATTATCACCTATACATCAGAGGTGCAGCATGGGTACACGGAACATTTATTATCACCCGTACATCAGTGGTGCAGCATGGGTACACGGAAACATTTATTATCTATACATCAGCGGTGCAGCATGGGTACACGGGAACATTTATTATCACCTGTACATCAGCGGTGCAGCATGGGTACACGGGAACATTTATTATCACCTGTACATCAGCGGTGCAGCATGGGTACACGGGAACATTTATTATCACCTGTAAATCAGCGGTGCAGCATGGGTACACGGAAACATTTATTATCACCTATACATCAGCGGTGCAGCATGGGTACACAGGATCATTTATTATCACCTATACATAAGCGGTGCAGCATGGGTACACGGAAACATTTATTATCTCCTATACATCAGCGGCGCACCATAGGTACACGGGAACATTTATTAACACCTATACATCAGCGGCGCAGCATGGGTACACGGGAACATTTGTTATCACCTGTACATCAGCGGTGCAGCATGGGTACACGGAAACATTTATTATCACCTATACATCAGCGGTGCAGCATGGGTACACGGGAACATTTATTATCTATACATCAGCGGTGCAGCATGGGTACACGGGAACATTTATTATCACCTGTACATCAGCGGTGCAGCATGGGTACACGGAAACATTTATTATCACCTGTACATCAGCGGTGCAGCATGGGTAGTGGGTACACGGGAACATTTATTATCACCTGTGCATTAGTAGTGCAGCATGGGTACACGGAAACTTTTATTATTACCTGTACATCAGCGGTGCAGCATGGGTACACGGAAACATTTATTATCTATACATCAGCAGTGCAGCATGGGTACACGGGAATATTTATTATCTATACATCAGCGGTGCAGCATGGGTACACGGAAACATTTATTATCTATACATCAGCGGTGCAGCATGGGTACATGGAAACATTTATTATCACCTATACATCAGCGGTGCAGCATGGGTACACGGGAATATTTATTATCTATACATCAGCGGTGCAGCATGGGTACACGGGAACATTTATTATCACCTATACAACAGCGGTGCAGCATGGGTACGCGGAAACATTTATTATCACCTATACATCAGCGGTGCAGCATGGGTACACGGAAACATTTATTATCTGTACATCAGCGGTGCAGCATGGGTACACGGGAATATTTATTATCTGTACATCAGCGGTGCAGCATGGGTACACGGGAATATTTATTATCTGTACATCAGCGGTGCAGCATGGGTACACGGGAATATTTATTATCTATACTTCAGCGGTGCAGCATGGGTACACGGGAACATTTATTATCACCTATACATCAGCGGTGCAGCATGGGTACACATGAATATTTATTATCTATACATCAGCGGTGCAGCATGGGTACACGGAAACATTTATTATCAATATATCAGCGGTGCAGCATGGGTACACGGGAATATTTATTATCTATACATCAGTGGTGCAGCATGGGTACACGGAAACATTTATTATCAATACATCAGCGGTGCAGCATGGGTACACGGGAATATTTATTATCTAAACATCAGCGGTGCAGCATGGGTACACGGAAACATTTATTATCAATACATCAGCGGTGCAGCATGGGTACACGGGAATATTTATTATCTATACATCAGCGGTGCAGCATGGGTACACGAGAACATTTATTATCTATACATCAGCGGTGCAGCATGGGTACACTGGAACATTTATTATCTATACATCAGCGGTGCAGCATGGGTACACGGGAACATTTATTATCTATACATCAGCGGTGCAGCATGGGTACACGTGAATATTTATTATCTATACATCAGCGGTGCAGCATGGGTACACAGGAACATTTATTATCACCTATATATCAGCGGTGCAGCATGGGTACACGGAAACATTTATTATCACCTGTGCATTAGTAGTGCAGCATGGGTACACGGAAACTTTTATTATTACCTGTACATCAGCGGTGCAGCATGGGTACACGGAAACATTTATTATCTATACATCAGCGGTGCAGCATGGGTACACGGGAATATTTATTATCTATACATCAGCGGTGCAGCATGGGTACACGGGAACATTTATTATCTATACATCAGCGGTGCAGCATGGGTACACGTGAATATTTATTATCTATACATCAGCGGTGCAGCATGGGTACACAGGAACATTTATTATCTATACATCAGCGGTGCAGCATGGGTACACGTGAATATTTATTATCTATACATCAGCGGTGCAGCATGGGTACACGGAAACATTTATTATCAATACATCAGCGGTGCAGCATGGGTACACGGGAACATTTATTATCTATACATCAGCGGTGCAGCATGGGTACATGGAAACATTTATTATCAATACATCAGCGGTGCAGCATGGGTACACGGGAACATTTATTATCTATACATCAGCGGTGCAGCATGGGTACACGGAAACATTTATTATCACCAATACATCAGCGGTGCAGCATGGGTACACGGGAACATTTATTATCTATACATCAGCGGTGCAGCATGGGTACACGGTAACATTTATTATCACCTATACATCAGCCGTGCAGCATGGGTACACGGGAACATTTATTATCACCTATACATCAGTGGTGCAGCATGGGTACACGGTAACATTTATTATCACCTATACATCAGCCGTGCAGCATGGGTACACGGGAACATTTATTATCACCTGTACATCAGCGGTGCAGCATGGGTACACGGGAACATTTATTATCACCTGTACATCAGCGGTGCAGCATGGGTACACGGGAACATTTATTATCACCTGTACATCAGCGGTGCAGCATGGGTACACGGGAACATTTATTATCTATACATCAGCGGTGCAGCATGGGTACACGGGAACATTTATTATCACCTATACATCAGCCGTGCAGCATAGGTACACTGGAACATTTATTATCACCTATACATCAGCGGTGCAGCATGGGTACACGGAAACATTTATTATCACCTGTACATCAGCGGTGCAGCATGGGTACACGGAAACATTTATTATCTATACATCAGCGGTGCAGCATGGGTACACGGGAATATTTATTATCTATACATCAGCGGTGCAGCATGGGTACACGGGAACATTTATTATTATCTATACATCAGCGGTGCAGCATGGGTACACGGGAACATTTATTATTATCTATACATCAGCGGTGCAGCATGGGTACACGGAAACATTTATTATCTATACATCAGCGGTGCAGCATGGGTACACGGAAACATTTATTATCAATACATCAGCGGTGCAGCATGGGTACACGGAAACATTTATTATCTATACATCAGCGGTGCAGCATGGCTACACAGGAACATTTATTATCACCTATACATCAGCGGTGCAGCATGGGTACACGAGAACATTTATTATCTATACATCAGCGGTGCAGCATGGCTACACAGGAACATTTATTATCACCTATACATCAGCGGTGCAGCATGGGTACACGGAAACATTTATTATCTATACATCAGCGGTGCAGCATGGGTACACGGAAACATTTATTATCTATACATCAGCGGTGCAGCATGGGTACACGGGAACATTTATTATCACCTGTACATCAGCGGTGCAGCATGGGTACACGGGAACATTTATTATCACCTATACAACAGCGGTGCAGCATGGGTACACAGGAACATTTATTATCACCTATACATCAGCGGTGCAGCATGGGTACACGGAAACATTTATTATCTATACATCAGCGGTGCAGCATGGGTACACGGGAACATTTATTATCATCTATACATCAGTGGTGCAGCATGGGTACACGGGAACATTTATTATCACCTATACATCAGCGGTGCAGCATGGGTACACGGAAACATTTATTATCACCTGTACATCAGCGGTGCAGCATGGGTACACGGGAACATTTATTATCACCTGTACATCAGCGGTGCAGCATGGGTACATGGAAACATTTATTATCACCTGTACATCAGCGGTGCAGCATGGGTACACGGGAACATTTATTATCACCTGTACAACAGCGGCGCAGCATGGGTACACGGGAACATTTATTATCTATACATCAGCGGTGCAGCATGGGTACACGGAAACATTTATTATCACCTATACATCAGCGGCGCACCATAGGTACACGGGAACATTTATTATCACCTATACATCAGCGGCGCAGCATGGGTACACGGGAACATTTATTTCACCTATACATCAGCGACGCAGCATGGGTACACGGGAACATTTATTATCACCTATACATCAGCGGCGCAGCATGGGTACACGGGAACATTTATTATCTATACATCAGCGGTGCAGCATGGGTACACGGGAACATTTATTATCTATACATCAGCGGTGCAGCATGGGTACACGGGAACATTTGTTATCACCTGTACATCAGCGGTGCAGCATGGGTACGCGGAAACATTTATTATCACCTATACATCAGCGGTGCAGCATGGGTACACAGGAACATTTGTTATCACCTGTACATCAGCGGTGCAGCATGGGTACGCGGAAACATTTATTATCACCTATACATCAGCGGTGCAGCATGGGTACACGGGAACATTTATTATCTATACATCAGCGGTGCAGCATGGGTACACGGGAACATTTATTATCACCTGTACATCAGCCGTGCAGCATAGGTACATTGGAACATTTATTATCACCTATACTTCAGCGGTGCAGCATGGGTACACGGAAACATTTATTATCTATACATCAGCGGTGCAGCATGGGTACACGGAAACATTTATTATCTATACATCAGCAGTGCAGCATGGGTACACGGGAATATTTATTATCTATACATCAGCGGTGCAGCATGGGTACACGGAAACATTTATTATCTATACATCAGCGGTGCAGCATGGGTACACGGGAACATTTATTATCTATACATCAGCGGTGCAGCATGGGTACACGGGAACATTTATTATCTATACATCAGCGGTGCAGCATGGGTACACGGAAACATTTATTATCTATACATCAGCGGTGCAGCATGGGTACACGGGAATATTTATTATCTATACATCAGCGGTGCAGCATGGGTACACGGAAACATTTATTATCTATACATCAGCGGTGCAGCATGGGTACACGGGAACATTTATTATCTATACATCAGCGGTGCAGCATGGGTACACGGGAACATTTATTATCACCTATACAACAGCGGTGCAGCATGGGTACGCGGAAACATTTATTATCACCTATACATCAGCGGTGCAGCATGGGTACACGGAAACATTTATTATCTATACATCAGCGGTGCAGCATGGGTACACGGGAACATTTATTATCACCTATACATCAGTGGTGCAGCATGGGTACACGGGAACATTTATTATCACCTATACATCAGCGGTGCAGCATGGGTACACGGAACATTTATTATCTATACATCAGCGGTGCAGCATGGGTACACGGGAACATTTATTATCACCTATACATCAGTGGTGCAGCATGGGTACACGGGAACATTTATTATCACCTGTACGTCAGCGGTGCAGCATGGGTACACGGAAACATTTATTATCTATACATCAGCGGTGCAGCATGGGTACACGGGAACATTTATTATCACCTATACATCAGTGGTGCAGCATGGGTACACGGGAACATTTATTATCACCTATATATCAGCGGTGCAGCATGGGTACACGGAAACATTTATTATCACCTGTTCATCAGCGGTGCAGCATGGGTACACGGAAACATTTATTATCACCTGTACATCAGCGGTGCAGCATGGGTACATGGGAACATTTATTATCACCTGTACATCAGCGGTGCAGCATGGGTACATGGAAACATTTATTATCACCTGTACATCAGCGGTGCAGCATGGGTACACGGGAACATTTATTATCTATACATCAGCGGTGCAGCATGGGTACACGGGAACATTTATTATCACCTATACATCAGCGGTGCAGCATGGGTACACAGGAGCATTTATTATCACCTATACATCAGCGGTGCAGCATGGGTACACGGAAACATTTATTATCACCTATACATCAGCGGCGCACCATAGGTACACGGGAACATTTATTATCACCTATACATCAGCGGCGCAGCATGGGTACACGGGAACATTTATTTCACCTATACATCAGCGACGCAGCATGGGTACGCGGGAACATTTATTATCACCTATACATCAGCGGCGCAGCACGGGTACACGGGAACATTTGTTATCACCTGTACATCAGCGGTGCAGCATGGGTACACGGAAACATTTATTATCACCTGTACATCAGCGGTGCAGTATGGGTACACGGAAACATTTATTATCACCTATACATCAGCGGTGCAGCATGGGTACACGGGAACATTTATTATCTATACATCAGCGGTGCAGCATGGGTACACGGGAACATTTATTATCACCTGTACATCAGCGGTGCAGCATGGGTACACGGGAACATTTATTATCACCTATACATCAGCGGCGCAGCATGGGTACACGGGAACATTTATTATCTATACATCAGCGGTGCAGCATGGGTACACGGGAACATTTATTATCACCTATACATCAGCGGTGCAGCATGGGTACACGGAAACATTTATTATCACCTGTACATCAGCGGTGCAGCATGGGTATACGGGAACATTTATTATCACCTGTACATCAGCGGTGCAGCATGGGTACACGGGAACATTTATTATCACCTATACATCAGCGGTGCAGCATGGGTACACGGGAACATTTATTATCACCTGTACATCAGCGGTGCAGCATGGGTACACGGAAACATTTATTATCACCTGTACATCAGCGGTGCAGCATGGGTACACGGAAACATTTATTATCTATACATCAGCGGTGCAGCATGGGTACACGGGAACATTTATTATCACCTGTACATCAGCGGTGCAGCATGGGTACACGGAAACATTTATTATCTATACATCAGCAGTGCAGCATGGGTACACGGGAACATTTATTATCTATACATCAGCGGTGCAGCATGGGTACACGGAAACATTTATTATCTATCCATCAGCGGTGCAGCATGGGTACACGGAAACATTTATTATCACCTGTACATCAGCGGCGCAGCATGGGTACACGGGAACATTTATTATCACTTGTACATCAGCGGTGCAGCATGGGTACACGGAAACATTTATTATCACCTGTACATCAGCGGTGCAGCATGGGTACACGGAAACATTTATTATCTATACATCAGCGGTGCAGCATGGGTACACGGGAACATTTATTATCTATACATCAGCGGTGCAGCATGGGTACACAGGAACATTTATTATCTATACATCAGCGGTGCAGCATGGGTACACGTGAACATTTATTATTACCTGTACATCAGCGGTGCAGCATGGGTACACGGAAACATTTATTATCTATACATCAGCAGTGCAGCATGGGTACACGGGAACATTTATTATCTATACATCAGCAGTGCAGCATGGGTACACAGGAACATTTATTATCTATACATCAGCGGTGCAGCATGGGTACACGGGAATATTTATTATCTATACATCAGCGGTGCAGCATGGGTACACGGGAACATTTATTATCTATACATCAGCGGTGCAGCATGGGTACACGGGAACATTTATTATTACCTGTACATCAGCGGTGCAGCATGGATACACGGGAATATTTATTATCTATACATCAGCGGTGCAGCATGGGTACACGGGAACATTTATTATCTATACATCAGCGGTGCAGCATGGGTACACGGGAACATTTATTATCTATACATCAGCGGTTCAGCATGGGTACACGGAAACATTTATTATCACCTGTACATCAGCGGTGCAGCATGGGTACACAGGAACATTTATTATCACCTATACATCAGCGGTGCAGCATGGGTACACGGAAACATTTATTATCTATACATCAGCGGTGCAGCATGGGTACACGGGAATATTTATTATCTATCAGTGGCGTGCGGTGAGATCGGTGGCTGTGGAGGCACAAGCAGCCTTTCACCCCCCCCCATAGAGTGGAAAAAAAAAAAGTGTAGCCCCCTCCCCACATTCGTGAAACCAGCACCGAGCAGAACCAGCTAGGGGGGGTAATGCCATAGCAGGGGAGACACTCGGTATGGGGTCCCCCTGCCATAACATTAATCTGCCCCCGCAAACCAGTCAGCCCAGGGCTGGAATTCCTCGGAAGTGGGGACCCCAAAAAATAAACATGGGGTCCCCCTCCCGAGCAATAACCAGCACTGGGCTGATAGCCCAGTGCTATGCCCCGCACCCCTGGTGGCGGTGGGTGCGGGGTTCATAGTTAATATTGTTCTTGACAGGTGGCCTACAGGTCCCAGCAAGCCTGCCCAGCATGCTGGCACTTGGAGAACCACAAGTGCCAGCATGCCCGGACATAAATGGCCCGCTGGCACCTGTGGTCCACCTGTAAAGAACAGTAATATTGTTCTTTACAGGTGGCCAACAGGTCCCAGCAAGCCTGCCCCAGCATGCTGGCACATGGAGAACCACAAGTGCCAGCATGCCCGGACATAAATGGCCCGCTGGCACCTGTTCTCCACCTGTAAAGAAAATCTTAAAATAAAAACACCAGTCTCTTTAAAAAATAAAAATAGTTTATTTGACAGGGTCTTCACCTGGGGGCGGCGGCCTTTAAGCTCTTTTGCATGGCCGCCGCCTCCCAGGGCTTCCGGCGTCTTCACCTGGGGGGCGCCACCTCCCCAGGGCTTCCAGCGTCTTCCTCCGGCGTCTTCACCTGGGAGGTGGCGGCCATTAAGCTCTTTTGCATAGCCGCCGCCCATCCAGGACTTCCGGCATCTTCAGCCTTCAGGAGCTCTTCTCCGCTCCTCCTCCGCCGTCGGACTGACAGCCGCTCCCTCGCGCTGACTTATATAAGTCAGCCAGAGGGGGCGGAGCGATGACGCAGCGAGCCGTGATTGGCTCGCGGCGGCCATCTTCAATTTCAAAAATGACGCGGAGGCGCCATTTTTGAAATGGGTTACCGCTCCGCTGCCAAACTCTGCATCGCCGCCGCCCGCACCTCCGCCGTCACCCGCCCTCCGCCGCCTACACCGCCGCCGCCTGCACCTCCGCCGCCAGGACCTCCGCCGACACCCGCACCTCCGCCGCCAGCACCTCCGCCGACACCCGCACCTCCGCCGCGCCCACAACAGTGATTGACAGCGGATCCAGTGACGGATCCGCTGGCCAATCACTGTGGCCAGACTGACAGGGGACGTGCTTTCATAGGTTGAAAGCACGTCCCTATGCTATTTCAATGGGCTTTTAATGCCCATTGCTAGGACCCGCCCGCTCCCGCCCCCCGCTCCCATACTTTTCCCTATCTGACCGGGAGGCACCGCGATCGGTGCCTCCCAACCCCATTTAGACAGGGATAATGGTTACATTGATATAAAGGAGATACTTATGACACAGAATATAGAAGTATCTTCTTTATATTATTTTAATCATTAACGACAGGGGAGGCACTGCCTCCCCTGCCTCCCCTGACTGCACGTCCCTGTTATCTATACATCAGCGGTGCAGCATGGGTACACTGAAACATTTATTATCTATACATCAGCGGTGCAGCATGGGTACACGGGAACATTTATTATCTATACATCAGCGGTGCAGCATGGGTACACGGGAACATTTATTATCACCTATACATCAGCGGTGCAGCATGGGTACACGGGAACATTTATTATCACCTATACATCAGCGGTGCAGCATGGGTACACGGGAACATTTATTATCACCTATACATCAGCGGTGCAGCATGGGTACACAGGAAACATTTATTATCTATACATCAGCGGTGCAGCATGGGTACACGGGAACATTTATTATCACCTATACATCAGCGGTGCAGCATGGGTACACAGGAACATTTATAAACCTCCTAATGATACTCTGTGGACCCCTTCATTCAAAGTAAAGCATTCATTACCTCTAATACCAAGAAATAATGACACGGAGACTTGAATTTGGCGGAAAAATTGCTAGCTATTTATTGTACCCTAACCATTAGCAAACCTGTAAATTGAAAATTTTGTTAACATGCCGATTCAGCCGACATATGGTGGCAGAAAAAAGAACGGCTCTATTGAACTGACGCTAACCTTAAAAACGTTAAAATTCAAAACTATCCTAATTTAAATACAAACTATAAAATCGGTAATAGGTGCCCAACTCAACCCCCACAGTGACTACCCACCCTGATGGGTGCCTGCCGCTGCCCCCGGAAGGGTGGTCGAGCGGCCCTAAAAGTCGATGGAGGTGAGTGCACCTAAACCACACCAAACTGTAAATCACTACAGCTAACAATACAACTACAAACTGCCGTTCTTTTCCGCCAACAGCGAAAGACTCCTCCCCCGAGTCTTCGCACCGCCTCCATAACCTCACCCTAACTCCTGCAACACTAGACACAGATCCTCCAGGAAAAGCATCATCCCCTCATTGGATAGATGCACACCATCAGGCCGAAAAAGGTGACTGTCTCGGAACCGAATCCTAGGGTGGCGAACCACTTTGCCTCCGTGGGACAACACCCACTTCGCCACTGCCCCATTCACCTTCTGCCTGGCCTCATCAATCAGGCGACCATCCGCCACACCTCGCCAACTCAACCTTGGCACCATCAAAGAGAACACCAAGACACAATTAGTCCATGCTGCGGCCACACTGGTCAGATCCTTTATCATGGCCCACCGCAGCTTCAAAGATGTCCTCTTCCCCAGGTCGTTGCCACCTAAATGGACAACCAGCACCCTAGGGACTCCATGCTCACTGGCCTAACTGACTAGTCTACTCTACAGATCTTTCCACATCATCCCCCGCCAACCAAGCCAACGAACTCCATGAGCCCTAGGAAACATCTGTGCCCCCTCCGAGGCCAAAAACCTGGCTGCCCAATACACATAAGAGTGGCCAACCACCCAGATAGCCAAGTCATCGTCAAACCAACCTGAAGAGAAGGAAAGGGGTAAAAATTGGTAACTAATTATCTATAGCATTGTTATTAAACGCATTAACCTGAAGGATCTGCCAAAAGAAAAAATTGAGATTTCGTTTATTGCAGAAGTCACGGCCTAGCCGATCTGCACAAGCTTCCAGCCAATTTGAAGCAGAACATAAACACACAAATGGGAAGATCAAAATTAAAATAAAAATTAAACGGGGGGGTGGGCGGGGGTATAAAATGGGAAAAACGTAATCACTCAGCTGGAGGTGAAAGCGTATAAGGCGTCTATTCAATTATTGTGCTTAACATTAACTATACCCTTTAAGCTAGCTTATCAACTAAAAATAACGACACGGACACAACTGCGTTGGATTAAATGGTCATTGAATTTATTAATTGGAATGACCTCACTCGTAGTGGGTGGCCAGGAAAACGCTACCACTAACCAGCTCTAGTCACGATCTTACAAAATGGCGGCGACTAAACGCCCCAACTGTCATGGGTGCGACTGAAACGCCCCATCTATATATATCAGCATAACCTGTGTTGCGAAGGTCTCACCACCCCTTCCTATAGCAGAGTGAGGACGCTCCCCAAGGAGGCGCCCTTCGCCCCCCCACAAGGGCAGGACACACTCGCCGTCCTTCAAAAGGGGTAAGTGCCCCACAACACCACTTATGCTACAAGTGACCGCTGGCCAGTAGCGCCTTCCCGCCCACTAAGTCTGAAAGAAAGATAATCGTAAGCCAAATTGAAAAGGGGCAAATTAGTGAGCCAATAGGGTGGGTGGGTGGGTGGGCTTCCAGACGACAAGAGGAAGCACTCTGGAAGTTTCTACCCTACATGAACTAAACACCTCCCCTACACTCACCGATAGGCTGGCCCTACCCAATTATCACTCACCCAAAACTCTGATCTGCCTAGCAACAATTTGACCTTCTTTAACCCATCACAAAATTGCCAGACTCTTATACAGATATCGTGCCCAGTCAGGCACTCTCCTTATCAAAACCTGCTGAGGGACTTTGATTAGAACTGATCAGCCGAATTGTGGATTAGAATTCAGTCCGTCAAGTCAGGCAAAAAATCGCAAAAGAACTCCAGACCCCCGCTGCCAGCAGCGGCGAGTGGCTAATCCCTGAGTAGGATAAAACGGGAAGACAAACAGACGTACAACACAAGGACGTACTGAACTGTACAACATGACTTATAACAACTACAACTAAACAAAACGCCGTGCAAGCCAGCATCTCACGCAACGGGGCGAATATATCGTCTGTAACTTGACGACTTCCATCGCCCCACCGCCTGGATTTCAGCCACGGAAAGCCCTGCCGATGCAGCCGACGTTGCAGCCCCGATGCGGAAGGAATGCGTCCCGAAAGCAGCGGGTGGAAGGCCCAAGCTCGCCAGACAGCGACCCAGCATCCAACGAAACTGATATTTCGTCGCTGGCAGCCCGTCATAATGAAGCAACCACGACCCCCGACCATCGGGCCGTACTGCCGCATATTGAACTGCCAAGCTCACTGGGCAAATGCTCTCCTCAAGTGCCGGAACCAAGGTGACCCATCGACCTCTACCTACTTGGTCCGTCTTAGAGCGACGCAATCTGCACAGCAAGGACCTCTCACCCACCACCACGTCCTCGAGAAGCATGCGCGAATCTGCTCGCTTAGAAGGCGCCACCAGCTCCGAAACCCGAAAGGCACTGTGATAAGCCATTGAGAACGCCAAACTGAACAGCAGCGACGCTATACCAACAGCCCTGATGACATCCGGAAGCAAGGCCGCATCAATTGGCCGCCTCCTGTCAGGCGGCGCCGGCGCCACGCGCGCCCATCCCTTCATCGCCTTAAGCAGAATCCCGCTTTTTGTTACGTCCGGGACGCCTTTGATTTTGCTAAAGAACGAAATACCAGCTAAGTACCGGGAAACCACCGCTCTGGACCTACCCGCAACAAACAGCTGCCAAATAAAAGAAAGCATCATCCGATGCCCGCTCTTACCTTGCTGACTTCGTCCTCGAACAAACTCCTCCCACTCGCTCCAAGCTTGTCCATAAGCCTTAAGCGTATTCGGAGCGACTGACCGCATCGCTAGACCCTCCAATCCGGCCCGATCACCTGCCAGACATAATCGGGACATTGAAAACCGTGCTCGTCGGCCTCGGGTGCCAACAAACAAAACCTGTCCCATTGACCGCGTGATAAAGTGTCGGCAATTCCGTTCTCCAACCCAGGCACATGCTGCGCGCGGAACCACACGTTCCTATGCAGGCATGTCAACAGCAACTGCCCCAGCACCCTCAGGACCACCAGCGACTTCGCCCTCTGGTTATTTATCGCATGCACCACGCCCAGATTGTCACATCTAAACAAGATGCTGCGATGAGACAGACGATCGCCCCAAACCTCCAGCGCCACCATAATGGGGAAAAGCTCCAGCAGCAAAAGGTCCTTAGTCAAACCTTCGCGATGCCACTCCGCCGGCCACGAGGCCGCGCACCAAGATCCCTCTAGATAGCAACCAAACCCAGAGGAACCCGCCGCGTCGGTAAACAGCTGCAGCCCGGCGCTGTCGACCATTGGGGCCTGCCATATACACACGCCGTTGAAATCCTCCAGGAACGAGGCCCAGACGGCCAAATCCCTCTGAATCTCGGAGGACAAGCGCACGAAATTATGTGGTCTGGCACACCCTGCGGTCGCCCGTTCCAGCTTCCGGCAGAAAACCCTGCCCATCGGGATTACCCGACAAGCAAAATTCAGACTGCCCAGCAAGGACTGCGCCTGCCGCAGAGTGACTTTGCGCGACCTTCCGAACCGGCAGATAGCCTCGCGGAGCTTTGCAACCTTGTCCGGAGGCAGTCGACAAGATCCCGCCACCGTGTCGATCTCTATCCCCAAAAATGACAAACAGGAGACCGGCCCTTCTGTTTTATCCTCGGCCACGGGAACGCCGAAGTGAAAAAACAGAGCTCGGATGCTGAACAGCAAGTCGCCGCACCGCGGTGAATCCGCCGGACCCACACACAGGAAGTCATCGAGGTAATGGGCGACCCCGTGACCCCCTGACGAAGACTCCACGCACCAATGAAGGAAAGTGCTAAACCGTTCGAAAAACGAGCAGGACACGGAACAACCCATCGGCAAACATTTGTCAATGAAATATTCCGCTCCGATCCGGAAACCCATAAAACGGAATGAGTCCGGATGCAACGGCAGCAACCGAAATGCGGATTCCACATCTATCTTAGCCATCAGGGCCCCATGGCCGTAACTACGGACCAGCTCTAGCGCCTCGTCAAACGACTGATACACCACCGAGCAATGAGCCGGCGGTATCGCATCGTTGACTGACGACCCCAATGGGTAAGAAAGATGCTGAATGAGCCTAAAAGCACCTGGAGTCTTCTTGGGAACCACCCCCACTGGGGAGATGACCAAGTCATCCACTGGAGGTGATAGAAACGGTCCCTCCATCCTACCCAGCCTAACCTCCTTATCCACTTTCTCCCGCAGAACTAACGGCAAGGCACGAGCAGACTGAAGATTCCTCTGGGCCCGGACCGAAACCTCGCTCGCAACAGGCAAGCGAAAACCAAAACGAAAACCGTCAAACAAAAACTGCGCATCCGCCCTATTTGGATACCACTTCAACCACTTGCCCATTGTATCCAAATTAATTGGCGTTGGAGCTCTGCGGAGCGCTCCCGCTCGCGCCTGGTCTTGGGTAATTTTGCTTACCCCGGGCACCCTGGCGACTGCTTTTAAAGCAGGAAGAGGCTGGGTGGGAGCCGCCACACTGCAAGCACAAATGTCGAAACCTACACTGCTTGCCAAAGGAACAGGACGCGTTGTTAAACGCGAAGCACTTCCCTTTTGCGACGGCCTGCCCCCCTCCGCGGACGGCCGACCTACCTGCCTTGCCCGATCCACCGTCCGCGCCGGTCCCTTGGGCGGACGATCCTGCGCGGTGCCCGTCCGCCCCCGGAATCCGGGGCTCCCTAGCCTGTTGAGAAGTCCGTGTAACCTGGAGCCAGACTTCGACATCCTTGCATCCGAAGTCTATCACTTGCAAGCAGTCCTGCTTCTCCCGGAATTTCTCGTCGTACATCCACCACTCGATGCCCGACGATGTACGCTGCATGTCGTAGATTAAATGCAGGTATCGAATGACATTCATATGTTCGTCCGGCCTGTCCTCCAGGTAACAAGCCGCGAAGACACAAAAACCGGCCAGCCAGTTATCGAAGGTACGGAAAGCCTCGGCCCCGATACCCTTCTTTGCTGACACCGACCTATAGTCCTTCTTTGCGTCCTTCGTCAATACGAACATATCAACGTAATCACCCCTGCATATTTTCCTAAGGGCAGCTATCCCGCAGTCCCCGCATCACGGCAGTGTAATCGCAGTGGACTACCCCAGGCAAATCGCGGCGCCTCTTGGTCCTGCGAGCGTCCTCGCTAAGCCGCCTCCGCCTCTTCCGTCTCTCCCGCTGACCCGCCGCCCTCTTGGCGAATTTCGTCGCGCGCTTCTTCGCCCTAGTCGTACTACTGACTTCGGACGCTGCCGACGACAGAGAAGAAGAAGAGGAAGAGGAGGAAGAGCTGCGAGAACTAGAGCGCGTGCAGGAGCCCGACCCCGATTGCTCCACCTCACCTGATGCTGTCGACTGCTCAGACACGGAATCCTCCGGCGTGGCAAATCCGACATCCTCATCCTCGGTCTCCGTCATTTCCCTGCCTCCGCGCTCACCTGCAGAAGAAAACGGAGCAAAGGACCCAGAAAGCAGTCGCGGCGCATGCCTAGCACCCCGGGGGGCAGGCGTCTCCGCTACACGCCCCTGCTCATCCCGCCCGGCGCGATGTTCCAGCTGCGCCGCGGCTGCCCCGAGCTCCCGGCAGGCGCGAGCAACCCGCTGCGCTGCCGACGCCGCCCGCGCACCGGACCCGCCTGCCACTGCCGGCGTGCCAGAACTGCTTGCCACCCCCAGGGACGCGGCCGCGGCCAGCGGCCCCAATGCCGCCACCACCGTAGCCAGGGCCGACGACAGTGTTCCGGAGGGGTCCTGACCGCCCCAAAACACGGCGTCGGCACCCGTGGGTTCCCCAGCCGGCGTCGGCGCATGCCGGCCTGCCCGACAGGCGCCAACCGGGGCCCCGACGCCCGGCGCCCAGCCTGGCCCGGTGGGGAACCGGCAGCGCCCCTGACCGCCAGCGGCCCGGTCCCCCACCAAGCTCCGCTCCCCTCTTGGGACTGCCCGTCAGAGCCAGCGCTGCCTGCACTCTCCCTGTCCCTGCGCGCGCACTTCCCCGCAGACCGGAGCTTCCTCCGCCCGCTGGGGGGGCGCCGCGGCGTGCCTCTCCCCTTTCATAAGCAGTACTACTGCCCCTGGCCCCCACTCTGCCTCTCCCTCTCCCCCACTCACCGCCGGACTCCGGCTGCAGGGGAGTGAGCTGGGGAGACAGGGAGGCCAGCGGCGCCGCTGCGCGCACCTCGTTCGCGCGTCCCGCCTCTTCCCATCATCGAGCCCCCGGCCGCAGTGAGTGAATCCGCCTGACGGGGCCCCGCGACGGGCCTCGTCCGGCTAACCGCCGCCTCCCGACTGCCCCCCCCCCTCGCCTGGCACCGCTTCGCGGCCTCGACGAGGGGGTAGATACTGGAGACGATAGCGGCTCCATCGACGGGCGCCCAACGTGGCGCGCATGCGCGCGCCCGCGGGCGCCCGGCACTGAGGCTACCCCCGCCGTGCTCGTAGGTGAGGGCTGCTGCCCGTCCACCTCCGGGCGGCCTGACTGCACCTCCGCCCTTCCCCGCCGCCCGTGCCCGGCCGGCAAAACCGGCCCGGCCTCCAGCTGCAGGGATGCCCGCGTCCGACGCTCCGCACCTCCAGAGCCCGTGTAGGCCGCAGGGGACGGGACGCCGTCCCCAGGGCCAGCCAGCCCGTCCTCGGGACCAGCCCCACCGCCCGATAAGCGGTACCGGGCTGGGATCCCGGCGGACCGGCGAGGGCGAGTGGCAGCCATAATACAATGGGGTTAATGTAGGGAAAAGGCTTACAATATAATGTGAAAATACACTGGAATAAATGGGGAGACTCTGCTAAGCAGCACTCACCCCAAGGCAATTCAGCAGCAGGAGAGACCGAGTTGTCCTAGCATTCCCTATATATATAAACCCTCCCCTTTTTCCAAAGGCTGTACTTTCCTCACAGCTAGGTCCACCCCTCACAAGATGTTTAACTCATTCCTTTCCTATGCAGTCAATTCTCTCTCCTTACGCAGCCTGCCCCACAAACGGTCCGGAAACACCTCTGTTGCCTGGACTGCACCCCTGCATCAGCGAATCCAAAACGCTGCCCACACCGGGACTTAGACTGCGTGCAATCACAATTTTAGACTTCACGCATGCCCGCAGCGGTGTGCATGCTCAGAAGCGCTCACACTTCTGCTAACGATACTGAATCAGGACCATAACGTCTCATTAATGTGTGCAACCTGTTTCCTTTTATGCTTAATTTTAATGTGTACTTTATTTAAGTCACGTGCTCTCCCCTCACATATATATATTTAAGTTGTACCCCCGATCTCCTCTTCAATAATCAATTTGTGTCCCCTGCCCACCCTTATATATTTATCTTGTGCTTCCAGTTCTACCTTATATAGTTAACTCATGCCACTGTCCCAGCGTTAGATATTGTTCTGCCACCTGCACCCCACATTTATATTTAACTTGTGCTCATCCTTCCCTTATATATTTAACTTGTGCAGCTATCTCATCTTAAATAATATATTAATGTATGATTTTATTAATTTATGCCACATGCCCCCATACATATTTAATTATATTGTCACTTGTCCCGTGATATATATTTAGTTTGTACCCACATCCCCCCTTTTATATTTAAGTTGCGCCTCCTGAGTGACCCTGTTTATATTAAAATCGTGGCCCATTTCCTCCTTATAGTTAACTTATGCCCACTAATCCCCCCTTTTATATATTTGTATAACTTGAGCTTCCTGTCCCCCCTTTTACAATATCATTATTTAACTTATGCCCCGTTCTCTAATATATGTACTGATGTTATGAAACCTACCATGCTCTTCTGCTGTGCTGTAACTGTTGTATTTATTATGTGCAGCCCCACACCATACAGGGTAAACTGAAGGGGCTTACTGTGTGCTGCCAGTGCCACAAGCCACATCGAGTGCGGAGGCGGAGCTTTGGGCGGTCTGGGGGCGGAGCCTCGGACGTGACTGGGGGCGGAGCCTCAGGCATATATGGCAAGGGAAGCAGCCCGTTCTGGACAGGCCTTGGGGTAGTCAGAAGTCGGACTTTAGCCAGCCGATCAGGAGTGCAGGTGAGTGCGCTGCTGGTGATGACAGGATTTTTTTTTCTCCTGTCAACACTGGCTGCACTAGAGGGAGCCTGTAGGCCTATTTCCAATGGGGGACCTGGAGCTGCAGCTCCATCCGCCCCATTGTTAATCCGGCCCTGGGTATAGGTATACTCAAGGAAGCAAGACCATGTGGGTTGGAGAAGTATCACCAGGGTACTGTGCGCATATCATCCAGCCCGATACTTGTACTGAGCAGATGAGAGAACTAGGGATTGGGTTTTTCACTTGGAAAGTTTGTAATATGGTAATGTCATATTCTGTCCCCTATGTTCTCCCCGATGATGCATATTTCATATGTGGGAGGAAGGCGTATAAGTGGCTTGCCCCAAACTCAGAGGGATTGTGTTACATTGGAAGAGTGTTGCCAGAGGTCATGACCATAACCCATGATAAGATGAAAGACGTTCACCGCAGTGCTCAGGCTCCTTATACTCATACTCATTATGAACACATCGTTAAGAGACACCTCATAGATAGGACAGAGCACGTAGCCTCTGATTTGATCCACGAATCCACCGGGATTCAATTCCTACTCGCATTAGACATCACCTGTACTGCCAGAGGAATTATAAATTATAGGTATATCCATGCGCTAGACAACCTGATAGATAATATCACTGAGATGTATGACGACACCTTCAGGTATACGGGTAGGGAGTTGCAAGCTTACAAAACGGAACTGATCCAGCACAGGATGGTCCTCAATTATGGGCTCTGGTCTAAAGATCGACAGTGTCTAGGTCGACAATGTTTAGGTCAACCACTATAGGTCAACAGTCACTAGGTCGACATGGATGGAAGGTTGACAGAGTTTCTAGGTCGACATGTGCTTGGTCGACAGGTCTAAAGGTCGACATGAGTTTTTCACATTTTTTGGGGGGGGGATTTTTCCATACTTAACGATCCACGTGGACTACGATTGGAACGGTAAAGTGTGCCGAGCGAAGCGGTAGCGGAGCGAAGGCACCATGCCCGAAGCATGGCGAGCGAAGCGAGCCATGCGAGGGGACGCGGTGCACTAATTTGGGATCCCGGTCACTTTACGAAGAAAACGACACAAAAAAAAAAAAAATCCTCATGTCGACCTTTAGACCTGTCGACCTAGCACATGTCGACCTAGAAACCCTGTTGACCTTCCATCCATGTCGACCTAGTGACTGTCGACCTATAGTGGTCGACCTAAACATTGTCGACTTAGATACTGTCGATAAAACGAACCACACCCCTCAATTATATCACAGCCGTGACGGGTGGGTACTGTGTCACTTTGGCAACTCAATATGGTGTGAAGTGCTGCACGTATATTACAAACAGCACTGACGACCCCACGGAGATCATCGATCAAAAGATGGACGATATCTTGCAGTTGAAGTGGGAGTTCCGAAGGAGACACAACCTTACCCTGACTGCTGTGAGTAATGAACTGACCGGCTGGGTCTCATGGTTGAACCCACGAAACTGGTTCTCAGGTTTAGGAGAGTGGGCTCAAAATTTTATTATGAGTGTAGGAAAGTTTCTCCTTTGTATCCTGGGAGTCGTCATAATTATTGGCTTGATATTTAGGTGTGTTCGAATTCTAATGCGGCGCAAGCAAGGCACAAATTTGATGAGTTTAAGGAGCAGGGGCATTGTTACAGCAGCAGATTTAATTTACGACCCATCCATAGAGACAATGTTATGATAAGACATGATTGCAAATGAATTCCATGGCCTGTTTCTTTCACCCGTTTCTCCTTTGTCTCCCCCTTTGCCCAGATACATCGATCCGGAAAAGACATCAGCCCTACCCAAGAATGTTTATGAAAATGTTATGTGATTGTATTTTTAAATATGTGTCTTATCTTCATCTCTAAAACCTTCAGTTAGTGACACACATAGTCGACAGGTGATATCCGCATATATTAGCACTCACATATGTTCCCCCTCCATGTATCATCAACTAAATGTGCACCCCATTTGTTGGAACAAGAAGCCGAAAAGAGCTCGGTAGTGTTTGTTGGCCCACTTACAGACCCTTAATACGGGTTAAGAAGGATTTAATGTACACTTCGCAATACCTCAAAGCTTATCTAGAACATATACGGCACGATAATACATGCCCCTCAGACATGGATTCATACATACATGCTTTTACTATCCCACTAGGTCATACATTTCCCACCTACACCTCTCCTCCTACCATCCAATCATCTGTAGATATTGTATTGTATATTTTTCTGTTTAGTGTTTAGATAGTGGCAGTTATTGTTGACTGCCAAAGGGTGGACTGTCAAAGTCGAAAAAAATATTGTAATACACACACCACGTACTAACCACACACACATGCCCGCTGCGCGTGCACTTGTTCCGCCGTGCGTGCACATATCCGCAATTTGCGTATGATCGCTCCCGCGATCCTGCGCGTGGTGTGGGTATTTACGGCGGAGTTTGTGAGCGCATAGAGGGTTATCAAAACATTACATATTTAACCCAAATAGTGCACATTGTACACATAGCCCCCCTGCACCACATCAGCAAGTACCAACAGTTTAAATGATTCCAGGACTAAGGGATTCACCTTTGCATGATAGGAAGGGACAGACTAAGGTTATAAGGTGATGTCTAGTATCCAGCTGTAGGATATTTTAAGGGTAACATTCCGGTGTTGGTTAGAGGAAGATCGCATGTTCCTGCGTATAGTTATGTGCAGAAGTAGAATATAGATATAAACTGTATTTACTGTATATTATGTATGCGGCGGGAATCCAGAGGAGACCACCCACAAGAGCAGTTGGGAAAGACATCGCCCACCTTTTCAAATCAACCTGTGACCTCTCCTGTAATGTAGAGATGCCTCTCTGTGTCCAATGAACAAAGGGATTACAGTGACCATTGTATTGTATATGGAAGTTGTGTATAAAAAGCCTATTGCTGCCTGGCCGGTCAGAAGACTCTGAACGCTATCTACCTGATGAGCGGAGGACTGGTCCAGGTTGCGCAAGCGAATATTCTCACGTATGTACATTGACTGTAGCCATTATTCTGTTGTAGATTTATCTTGTTAGCCTTGTAGTGTATAACTTGTACTGTTATCCCTTTTGAAATAATCCACTGTGGCGTTAGAACCCAGCGGTTAACTACAAATCGGTGTTGTGTCCTCATTTCCCTGCTAGGGTTTAAAGTGTATTTAACTGTATAAGGTTTAAGAGTGTATTGATAAGGTGTGTACGCACTGCGGGTACTTTATACCGTCAGCGCTGCGTAAGGTTTAAGGTATAACATCACTGCATTGCATTACTAATAAGGTTTAAAGTTTATCAAGAGTGTGTGCACGCACTGTGCGTACTTTGTACCCCCAGCGCGGCGTGTGTACGCTAAGTCCGTACAACGCACAGGACTCCACGCAAATAGCGTACAAAGTGCGTAGAGTGCATATTAAGTCTAGCGGCCGCAGCGGCTCCATGGTAAAAGTGTGTTTAAAGGTATAGCTTTATGGTTTAAGATAATATCGACATTATCAACGGTGATAATGTTTTAACGTCACGTCTTTCCTAGCCTTGATCAGGGTAGGAATGACTTCCTCCGGAATCCCTTTTTCCGCTAGGATCCGGCGTTCAACCGCCATGCCGTCAAACGCAGCCGCGGTAAGTCTTGGAACAGACAGGGCCCCTGCTGCAGCAGGTCCTGCCTTAGAGGAAGAGGCCACGGATCCCCTGCGAGCAACTCTTGCAGCTCCGGATACCAAGTCCTCCGTGGTCAATCCGGAACGAACAATGAGTATTGTTCTGACCCTGCTTCTTTGTATTATTCTCAACAGCTTGGGTATGAGAGGAAGAGGAGGAAACACATAGACCGATCTGAACACCCAAGGTGTCACCAGAGCGTCTACCGCTACCGCCTGAGGGTCCCTTGACCTGGCGCAATACCGCTTTAGCTTTTTGTTGAGACGGGATGCCATCATGTCGATTTGAGGCAGTCCCCAACGATCCGTGATCTGTGCGAAGACTTCTTGATGAAGTCCCCACTCTCCCGGATGCAGGTCGTGCCTGCTGAGGAAGTCCGCCTCCCAGTTGTCCACCCCCGGGATGAACACCGCTGACAGCGCGCTTACATGGCCTTCCGCCCAGCGTAGAATCCTGGTCGCTTCTGCCATGGCCATTCTGCTCCTTGTTCCGCCTTGGCGGTTTATATAAGCCACTGCCGTGACATTGTCTGACTGAATCAGAACCGGTTTTCTCCGAAGCAATTCCTCCGCTTGACGCAGGGCGTTGTATATGGCCCTCAACTCCAGGACGTTGATGTGGAGACAAGACTCTAGGCTTGACCAGAGACCTTGGAAATTTCTTCCCAGTGTCACTGCTCCCCAGCCTCGGAGGCTTGCGTCCGTGGTCACCAGGACCCAGTCCTGAATGCCGAACCTGCGAACTTCTAGTAGGTGAGCACTGTTCAGCCACCACAGGAGAGATACCCTGGTCCTGGGAGACAGGGTGATCCTTTGATGCATTTGTAAATAGTACCCGGACCACTTGTCCAAGAGGTCCCATTGAAAAGTCCTCGCATGGAACCTGCCAAAAGGGATGGCCTCGTAGGAAGCCACCATCTTCCCCAGGACCCGCGTGCAATGATGCACTGAAACCTTTTTTGGTTTTAATAGGTTTCTGACCATGGCTATGAGTTCCTGAACCTTTTCGATCGGAAGAAAAACCTTTTTCTGGTCTGTGTCTAGAATCAGCCCCAAAAAGGTCAGACGCGTTGTAGGGGGTGTATCACTGACCTGGTCGAAGGGTGTTGTGGACTCGGGGCTTCTTCCGGTGACTGGGAAGAGGAACCGCTACTGGGTCGCAATAGAGATGGCCGGATGAAGGTCTTCTTCATACAGGATGAAGACGGTAAGCAGGAAGCACGGAGGAATGCTTGAAGGTCTCCTGAAAAACAAGACTAGTAAAAGTGCTAAGTGCTGAGGTACAGAGGTGCTGGTGTTATTGAGGTACTGAAGGCACTGAGATGCTGGAGGTGTTGAGGCACCGAGGTACTGAGGTTCTGTGGCACTGAGGTGCCGAGGCACCGAGGTACTGAGGTGCTGAGGTTCTGTGGTGTTGAGGCACCGAGGTACAGAGGTTCTGAGGCACTGAGGTACTGAGGTTCTGAGGCGCTGAGGTACTGAGGTTCTGAGGCGCCGAGGCACTGAGGTGCTGATGGCGCTCAGGCGCCTTGGTGGCACGGAGGTGCGTGATGGCGCTCGGGCGCTTGGAGGCACGGAGGTGCTTGATGGCGCTCGGGCACTTGGAGGCACGGAGGTGCGTGATGGCGCTCGGGCGCTTGGAGGCACGGAGGTGCGTGATGGCGCTCGGGCGCTTGGAGGCACGGAGGTGCTTGATGGCGCTCGGGCGCTTGGAGGCACGGAGGTGCTTGATGGCGCTTGGGCGCTTGGAGGCATGGAGGTGCGTGATGGCGCTCGGGCGCTTGGAGGCACGGAGGTGCGTGATGGCGCTCGGTGGCACGGAGGTGCTTGATGGCGCTCGGGCGCTTGGAGGCACGGAGGTGCTTGATGGCGCTCGGGCGCTTGGAGGCACGGAGGTGCGTGATGGCGCTCGGGCGCTTGGAGGCGTGGAGGTGCGAGGAAACACTGAGACACTGGAGACACGGGTATGCTGGAAGGCACAGCGGAAACAGGAACAAGGGAGCTCTGGAGATCACGGCTTCTGACAGGCAGAATGATGATACACAGGCGCCGGCTCCCTGCTCGGCGTCTGGCTTTGAACCTCCCGCCTTAGTCTGATTGGCGGAGCGGGCAGATGACGTCAGCCCCGCTCCGCCTACCTAATCCAGAACAGCATGGCGGCGCCCTCGCTCCGGGAGCCGCCGGAGAGACCCGCCGACCCGACGCCGGACCCCCGAGGCCGCCGGAGGAGAGAGACGCCAGGCCATCCAGGACACCCGCAGAGGTAAGCGTGGCCGCCGCTGCCCGCGGGGTGTGACAGTACCCCCTCCTCCAGGAGTGGCCCCTGGACACTTTCCGGGTTTAGTTGGATGTCTGGAATGGAAGATCCGAACCAGTCGGGGAGCCATTACCTCAGTAGCATTGATCCAACTTCTCTCTTCAGGACCATAACCTTTCCACTCTACCAAGTACTGTAGTTTTTTTATGAAAATAACGAGAGTCAAGAATAGCTTTGATTTCAAATTCTGTCCCAGCTTCAGACACTGTAGTAGTTGGCCTAGGAGATGCTGAGTGGAACCGATTTAGAATGAGGGGGCGGAGGAGAGAGACGTGGAAGGAGTTTGGAATTCGAAGGTGGGAAGGCAACTCCAATTTGCAAACGACCGGGTTCAAGACTTGCCGCACTGAGAAAGGACCAATGAATCTTGGGGCAAATTTCATGGTGGGTACTTTCAAACGAAGATTGCGGGTAGAGAGCCATACCTTGTCACCAACCTTATATTGAGGAGCTGCTCGTCGTTTCCTATCCGCAAAGAATTTATAGCGACCGGAAACCCTCTTAAGATTGGCATGAACTCGGCTCCAAATTTGAGTGAAATGTCGGAGAGTTGAAGCTGCAGCAGGAACTTCTTCTGGAGGACAAATGGGCAACTCCGGAACTTGGGGATGAAATCCATAATTAATAAAGAATGGAGACTCACCAGCAGAAGAATGATAAAGATGGTTGTGGGCAAACTCAGCCCACGGCAACAACTCCACCCAGTTATCTTGAGAAGGGGAAAGGTAAATACGGAGAAAAGTCTCTAGATCCTGATTGACGCGTTCAGTTTGCCCATTAGTCTGTGGATGGTAAGCAGAAGAGAATTTGAGCTTAATTTGTAGAGTTGAACAGAGGGCTCTCCAGAATCTTGCTGTAAACTGTACTCCCCGATCTGAGACTATTTCCAGAGGTAACCCGTGCAGGCGGAAATGCTCTTGGATAAACAACAGGGCCAACTTGGAAGCGGAGGGTAATCCGGTCAACGGAACAAAATGTGCCATCTTAGAGAAACGGTCAATGATCACCCAAATGGTGTTATGACCCTTAGAGAGCGGTAATTCAGTAACAAAGTCCATCGAGATATGAGTCCAAGGCCTTTTAGGAATGGATAAAGGATGCAACAACCCCGCAGGCGGCAGACGTGGAGTTTTGTGCTGAGCACATTGAGGACACGAATTGACATACTCTTGAACATCTTTTTTCATAGTGTCCCACCAGTATGATCTTCGCAGAAATTCCCACATTTTCTGAACTCCCGGATGACCAGAAAACTTAGAAGTATGTGCCCACTGCAACAGTTTCGGTCGAAATTTAACTGGTACCGACATTCTTCCAGGAGGAGGACCCAACCTAGTGGGAGCTGCAGAAATAGAAATGGGACTGAGGATTAATGCCTTCCCCATTGTATTCTCCTCATCAGAAGCCATCACTGAACGGGATAGGGCATCCGCCTTGGTATTTAGAGTTCCAGCCCGATACTTGATGATAAAGGAAAATCTGGTAAAGAAGAGCGCCCATCTTGCCTGACGGGGGTTCAAACATTGGGCCGTCTTTAGATACAGTAAATTCTTGTGGTCCGTAAAAATTGTAATTAAGTGTTTAGCACCCTCCAGAAGATACCTCCATTCTTCCAACGCAGATTTAATTGCCAGTAGCTCTTTGTCTCCGATGGTGTAATTTAGTTCAGCAGGGGAGAACTTGCGAGAATGAAACCCACACGGATGCAACTTCCCATCTGAAGCGTACTGCGAGAGTACAGCACCTATGCCTACCGTGGAAGCATCAACCTCCAAAAAGAATGGTTTTAGGAAATCTGGCTGCTGAAGTACGGGAGCAGATATAAAGGCGGTCTTCAACTGTTTGAACGCTGCTACTGCTTCAGAAGGCCAATTGCTTGGGTCAGCCCCTTTCTTAGTCAGAGCCGTAATAGGTGCCATGATGGTAGAGAAACCTCTTATAAATTTCCGATAATAATTTGCGAATCCTAGAAATCGTTGCACTGCTTTTAAGGAAAGAGGTTGAGTCCAATCCCGGATGGCCGAGAGTTTCTCCGGATCCATACGCAATTCAGTTCCAGAAATAATGTAGCCCAAAAATGAAATAGAAGGAACCTCAAAGGTGCACTTGGAGATCTTGCCATAAAGATGATTCTTGCGCAACCGAAGGAGTACTTCCTTAACCTGTAGTCGGTGCTCAGAAAGATTCTTTGAAAAAATCAGAATGTCATCCAAATAGACTACTACATTCAGATACAACATATCCCGAAAGACTTCATTAATGAATCCTTGAAAGACAGCGGGGGCGTTGCTGAGGCCAAATGGCATTACCAGGTACTCTAGTATTGAAAGCCGTCTTCCACTCATCTCCTTGTCGAATACGTATTAAGTTGTATTCTCCTCTTAAGTCAAGCTTAGTAAATACTCGAGCTCCACGCACTCTATCGAAAAGCTCTGTGATGAGCGGCAGAGGATACTTGTTTTTAATGGTGACTTCATTTAAACCACGATAGTCAATGCATGGTCTCAGCCCTCCATCTTTTTTCTTTACAAAGAAGAAGCCAGCTCCCGCTGGAGAAGTGGAGGGACGGATGAACCCCTTCTGCAAATTCGACTTAATGTACTCTGACATAGCTTGTGTCTCTGGAACCGACAAAGGATAAGTGCGACCTCGGGGCGGCATTTTCCCAGGAATGAGCTCAATGGGACAGTCCCAAGCCCTATGCGGAGGTAATTTATCAGCCGCCTGTTCCGAGAAGACATCTAAAAATTCTCGATAAGCCTCAGGAACTAACTCCACGTCCAACTTGGCCAATGCACGGAGTGGAACGACAGGAGTAAGACAATTCAATCGGCAGAAAGGACTCCAAGAAATTATTTGTGTCGAACCTCAGTCGACATGAGGGTTGTGTAGCCTGAGCCAGGGAAGACCCAAAACGAGATCATGAGACATTTCCTGAATAACTAGAAACTTCAGTTGTTCACGATGTAAAGCTCCCACTTGTAGCTGAATTGACTCAGACTGACTCGTAATCAAGGCGTTAGGAATTTGAACACCGTTAATGGCTGTAATAGTAATAGGTCGCTCGACCAACTGTAATTTCAAACCCAAACTCTGGGCGCAGGGGAGAGAAATAAAATTCCCCGCAGCACCTGAATCCAAAAGAGCCATAACGGTTTTGACTTCTGTTTTAGTAGACAAAGATACTGAGAGTAAACAGTCCACTTCTGGAGAAGATTGAGAAACCACACCCAGCTTGACTTCCCCGGAACAGGCTAGGATTGCCCGTTTCCCGGGCGAGCTTTGCAAGACTTGAGGAAGTGATCCGCGGCTCTACAGTAGAGGCAAAGTCTGTTCTCACGCCGATGCTGTCGCTCCTCTGGAGACAGTCGAGACCGATTAATCTGCATGGGTTCGTCTGGAGCTGTCGTAACCGATGGTTTAGACGGAGGAGCCCGGAATCTGCACCGATCAGACCGAGAACGTTCGCCAACTCGTTCCTGCATGCGGAGATCCACTTTCACACAGAGCGAGATCAACTGTTCCAAAGAATTTGGCAAATCTCTTGTAATCAATTCGTCTTTAAGACGGTCGGACAGCCCGTTCCAGAAAGCGGCCCATAAGGCATCATTATCCCAGCGTAATTCGGAAGCTATGGTCTGAAAATGAATCACATACTGACCCACTGAACGAGAGCCTTGTCGAACTCTGAGAAGATCTGAAGAGGCAGCGGCCGTTCTGCCAGGCTCATCAAAGATCCTGCGGAAAGATGAGATGAAATTAGTGTAGCTGGAAACCAAAGGATCAGATCGCTCCCATAAAGGAGACACCCATTCCAGCGCTGAACCCTCAAGCAAGGAAATAATGTATGCTACTTTGGATCGATCCGTGGGAAAGTTGTGTGCGAGGAGTTCAAACTGCACCTCGCACTGGTTAAGAAAACCACGGCAATTCTTCGGGTTGCCGTTGTAGCGAGAGGGAGTGGGAAGCTGAAGGCGTGACTTGGTACCGGACACTGCGTGAGCATTATCAGGAACGACTACCGGAGTGGGTACTGGAGCTGGAACCGGAACTACTGAAGCCAGGGAAACCTGAATTTGATCCAACCTGCCGGATAGTTCTTGGAGATACCGCATCACCTGGTTTTGCGCCGCTTCCTGACTCTGAACACGGGAAACCAGATCTTGGATGGCACTTGCTTCTGGGTTCCGATTCCCCGGGTCCATGTGGCCTGTGTATACTATCACTGACCTGGTTGAAGGGTGTTGTGGACTCGGGGCTTCTTCCGGTGACTGGGAAGAGGAACCGCTACTGGGTCGCAATAGAGATGGCCGGATGTAGGTTTTCTTCATACAGGATGAAGACGGTAAGCAGGAAGCACGGAGGAATGCTTGAAGGTCTCCTGAAAAACAAGACTAGTAAAAGTGCTAAGTGCTGAGGTACAGAGGTGCTGGTGTTATTGAGGTACTGAAGGCACTGAGATGCTGGAGGTGTTGAGGCACCGAGGTACTGAGGTTCTGTGGCACTGAGGTGCCGAGGCACCGAGGTACTGAGGTGCTGAGGTTCTGTGGTGTTGAGGCACCGAGGTACAGAGGTTATGAGGCACTGAGGTACTGAGGTTCTGAGGCGCTGAGGTACTGAGGTTCTGAGGCGCCGAGGCACTGAGGTGCTGATGGCGCTCAGGCGCCTTGGTGGCACGGAGGTGCGTGATGGTGCTCGGGCGCTTGGAGGCACGGAGGTGCTTGATGGCGCTCGGGCGCTTGGAGGCACGGAGGTGCGTGATGGCGCTCGGGCGCTTGGAGGCACGGAGGTGCTTGATGGCGCTCGGGCGCTTGGAGGCACGGAGGTGCTTGATGGCGCTCGGGCGCTTGGAGGCACGGAGGTGCGTGATGGCGCTCGGAGGCACGGAGGTGCTTGATGGCGCTCGGGCGCTTGGAGGCACGGAGGTGCTTGATGGCGCTCGGGCGCTTGGAGGCACGGAGGTGCGTGATGGCGCTCGGGCGCTTGGAGGCGTGGAGGTGCGAGGAAACACTGAGACACTGGAGACACGGGTATGCTGGAAGGCACAGCGGAAACAGGAACAAGGGAGCTCTGGAGATCACGGCTTCTGACAGGCAGAATGATGATACACAGGCGCCGGCTCCCTGCTCGGCGTCTGGCTTTGAACCTCCCGCCTTAGTCTGATTGGCGGAGCGGGCAGATGACGTCAGCCCCGCTCCGCCTACCTAATCCAGAACAGCATGGCGGCGCCCTCGCTCCGGGAGCCGCTGGAGAGACCCGCCGACCCGACGCCGGACCCCCGAGGCCGCCGGAGGAGAGAGATGCCAGGCCATCCAGGACACCCGCAGAGGTAAGCGTGGCCGCCGCTGCCCGCGGGGTGTGACAGTACCCCCTCCTCCAGGAGTGGCCCCTGGACACTTTCCGGGTTTAGTTGGATGTCTGGAATGGAAGATCCGAACCAGTCGGGGAGCCATTACCTCAGTAGCATTGATCCAACTTCTCTCTTCAGGACCATAACCTTTCCACTCTACCAAGTACTGTAGTTTTTTATGAAAATAACGAGAGTCAAGAATAGCTTTGGTTTCAAATTCTGTCCCAGCTTCAGACACTGTAGTAGTTGGCCTAGGAGATGCTGAGTGGAACCGATTTAGAATGAGGGGGCGGAGGAGAGAGACGTGGAAGGAGTTTGGAATTCGAAGGTGGGAAGGCAACTCCAATTTGCAAACGACCGGGTTCAAGACTTGCCGCACTGAGAAAGGACCAATGAATCTTGGGGCAAATTTCATGGTGGGTACTTTCAAACGAAGATTGCGGGTAGAGAGCCATACCTTGTCACCAACCTTATATTGAGGAGCTGCTCGTCGTTTCCTATCCGCAAAGAATTTATAGCGACCGCAAACCCTCTTAAGATTGGCATGAACTCGGCTCCAAATTTGAGTGAAATGTCGGAGAGTTGAAGCTGCAGCAGGAACTTCTTCTGGAGGACAAATGGGCAACTCCGGAACTTGGGGATGAAATTGACGCGTTCAGTTTGCCCATTAGTCTGTGGATGGTAAGCAGAAGAGAATTTGAGCTTAATTTGTAGAGTTGAACAGAGGGCTCTCCAGAATCTTGCTGTAAACTGTACTCCCCGATCTGAGACTATTTCCAGAGGTAACCCGTGCAGGCGGAAATGCTCTTGGATAAACAACAGGGCCAACTTGGAAGCGGAGGGTAATCTGGTCAACGGAACAAAATGTGCCATCTTAGAGAAACGGTCAATAATCACCCAAATGGTGTTATGACCCTTAGAGAGCGGTAATTCAGTAACAAAGTCCATCGAGATATGAGTCCAAGGCCTTTTAGGAATGGATAAAGGATGCAACAACCCCGCAGGCGGCAGACGTGGAGTTTTGTGCTGAGCACATTGAGGACACGAATTGACATACTCTTGAACATCTTTTTTCATAGTGTCCCACCAGTATGATCTTCGCAGAAATTCCCACATTTTCTGAACTCCGGTATATTGAGAATCCAGCCGTGTATCTGCACCGTGTTCATGGACAGAGACACGCTGTCCAGCAACCTCTCCCGAGATCTCGCCTTTATGAGGAGATCGTCCAAGTATGGGATAATTGTGACCCCCTGCCTGCGCAGGAACTCCATCATTTCCGCCATTACCTTGGTGAAAATTCTCGGCGCCGTGGAAAGCCCAAACGGCAACGTCTGAAATTGGTAATGACAGTCCTGCACTGAAAATCTCAGGAACGCCTGATGCGGCGGGAATATCGGAACATGAAGGTAAGCATCCAATCCCCCCCCTCCAGGCTGGCGATGACCGCCCTGAGTGATTCCATTTTGAACTTGAACCTCTTCAAGTACAGGTTCAGAGATTTCAGGTTCAGAGATTTGGGTCTGACCGAACCGTCCGGTTTCGTGACCACAAACAGGGTTGAGTAATATCCCTCTCCTGGAAGATGAGGAACTGTGACAATCACCTGTTGAATATACAATTTTTGGATTGCTGCCAACACTAGCTCCATCTCTGACGGGGAAGCCGGCAGAGCCGATTTGAAAAATCGGCGAGGAGGCAAGTCTTCAAATTCCAGCCTGTATCCCTGAGAAACAATCTCTAATGCCCAGGGATCCACCTGCGAGTGAACCCAGACGTGGCTGAAAAACCGAAGACGAGCCCCCACCAGATCTGCCTCCCCTCGGGAAGCCCCAGCGTCATGCGGTGGACTTTGCAGAGGCAGGGGAGGACTTCTGCTCTTGGGAACTAGCTGTGTGCAGCTTCTTTCCCCTGCCTTTTCCTCTGGCAACAAAGGATGATCCACGTACCTTCTTGTTTTTATTGGAACGAAAGGACTGCGTTTGATAATGAGGTGCCTTTTTTGTATGCTGCAGGGGGACATAAGGTAAGAAATTTGACTTACCAGCCGTAGCCCTAGAGACAAGATCCGAGAGGCCGTCTCCAAACAACTCCTCCCCCTTGTACGGCAAGGACTCCATATGCCGCTTTGAATCGGCATCTCCCGTCCACTGTCGGGTCCACAAGAGCCGCCTAGCAGAAATAGACATAGCATTTATTCTGGAGCTTAATAAACAAATGTCTCTCTGAGCATCCCTGATATACAAGGCAGCATCTCTGATATGCTCTATGGTCATTTGAATGGCATACCTATCTAAGGTGTCAATTTCCGTAGATAAGGAATCTGCCCATGCCACAACCGCACTACAAACCCAGCCCGACGCCATAGCCGGTCGAGCAATAGTACCGGAATGATTGTAAATGTGCTTTAAGGTAATTTCCTGCCTGCGATCAGCAGGTTCCTTGAGGGAAGCCGTATCCTGAGAAGGCAGTGCCACCTTTTAGGACAAACGTGTCAGCGCCTTTTCCACTTTTGACGAAGATTCCCAGCGTATCCTATCAGTTTGTGGAAAAGGATACGCCCTGAGAATCCTTTTGGGAACTTGTGGTCTCCTATCCGGAGATTCCCAAGCCTTTTCGCACAAGTCACTTAATTCAAATGAGGATGGACATTCAGCACATCCACCCATTCCGGTGTCGGCGTTGCCGATGGCGACCTGACATTCAAGCACTCCCCCTCGACATTAAGCGAGCCTTCCTCGTCAAACATGTCAACACACGCGTACCGACACACTTCACACACACACACAGGGAACCCCTTTCCTGAAGACAGTATCCCTGTCAGGCCCTTTGGAGAGACAGAGAGAGAGTATGCCAGCACACACCCCAGCGCAATAACCCTGGAGACCAACACAAAATGTTTTTCCCCCAGCAGCGCTGTGTAATATGTAAACCGCCAAATATGTGCCCCCCCCCCCTCTCTTTTAAGCACCCTTTCACCGTGTGTAAGTAAGCAGGGGAGAGTCCGGGGAGCTTCCTCTCAGCAGTGCTTTGGAGAGAAAATGGCGCTGGTGAGTGCTGAGGGAGAAGCCCCGCCCCCTCGGCGGCGTGCTTCTGTCCCTCTCAAACTTAGTAAAATATGGCGGGGGCTCTTTTATATACATGTACAGAGCCCACCTGTACATGTATATAGTCTTTTTGCCATGCAGAGGTTTATATTGCTGCCCAGTCCCCCCCCCCCCTACCCCCTGCGCCCTGCACCCTTACAGTGACCGGAGTATGTGAGGTGTATGGGAGCAATGACGCACAGCTGCAGTGCTGTGCGTTACCTCAGTGAAGCTGAAGGCTTCTGCCGCCTGACGACTTCTGTCTTCTGTACTTCTAGCTCTGTGAGGAGAACGGCGGCGCGGCTCCGGGGGTGGACGCCCAGTAAGAACCTGCGTTCACCCCCTCTGGAGCTAATGGTGTCCAGTAGCCGAGGAAGCAGAGCCTATCTTAGACAAGAAGGTCTGCTCCTCTCTCCTCAGTCCCTCGATGCAGGGAGCCTGTTGCCAGCAGTGCTCCCTGTAAAAATGTAGAAAAAATCCAAACAAAAATGCTTTCTAGCAGTGCACCCATCTTGCTCTGGGCACAGTGTAAAACTGAGGTCTGGAGGAGGGGCATAGAGGGAGGAGCCAGTGCACACCCAGAGTCCAAAGCTTTCTTAAAGTGCCCTATCTCCTGCGGAGCCCGTCTATTCCCCATGGTCCTTACGGAGTCCCAGCATCCTCAAGGACGTTAGAGAAACATTTATTATCACCTGTACATCAGCGGTGCAGCATGGGTACACGGGAACATTTATTATCACCTGTACATCAGCGGTGCAGCATGGGTACACGGGAACATTTATTATCTATACATCAGCGGTGCAGCATGGGTACACGGGAACATTTATTATCACCTATACATCAGCGGTGCAGCATGGGTACACGGGAACATTTATTATCACCTATACATCAGCGGTGCAGCATGGGTACACGGGAACATTTATTATCACCTGTACATCAGCGGTGCAGCATGGGTACACGGGAACATTTATTATCACCTGTACATCAGCGGTGCAGCATGGGTACACGGGAACATTTATTATCACCTATACATCAGCGGTGCAGCATGGGTACACGGGAACATTTATTATCACCTGTACATCAGCGGTGCAGCATGGGTACACAGGAACATTTATTATCACCTATACAACAGCGGTGCAGCATGGGTACACGGGAACATTTATTATCACCTATAATCAGCGGTGCAGCATGGGTACACGGGAACATTTATTATCACCTATACATCAGCGGTGCAGCATGGGTACACGGGAATATTTATTATCACCTATACATCAGCGGTGCAGCATGGGTACACGGGAACATTTATTATCTATACATCAGCGGTGCAGCATGGGTACACGGGAACATTTATTATCACCTATAATCAGCGGTGCAGCATGGGTACACGGGAACATTTATTATCACCTGTACATCAGCGATGCAGCATAGGTACACGGGAACATTTATTATCTCCTATACATCAGCGGCGCACCATAGGTACACGGAAACATTTATTATCACCTATACATCAGCAGTGCAGCATGGGTACACGGGAACATTTATTATCTATACATCAGCGGTGCAGCATGGGTACACGGGAATATTTATTATCTATACATCAGCGGTGCAGCATGGGTACACGGGAACATTTATTATCACCTATACATCAGCGGTGCAGCATGGGTACACGGGAACATTTATTATCACCTATACATCAGCGGTGCAGCATGGGTACACGGAAACATTTATTATCACCTGTACATCAGCGGTGCAGCATGGGTACACGGGAACATTTATTATCTGTACATCAGAGGTGCAGCATGGGTACACGGAAACATTTATTATCACCTATACATCAGCGGTGCAGCATGGGTACACGGGAACATTTATTATCACCTATACATCAGCGGTGCAGCATGGGTACACGGGAACATTTATTATCTATACATCAGCGGTGCAGCATGGGTACACGGGAACATTTATTATCACCTATACATCAGCGGTGCAGCATGGGTACATGGAAACATTTATTATCACCTATACATCAGCGGTGCAGCATGGGTACATGGAAACATTTATTATCACCTATACATCAGCGGTGCAGCATGGGTACACGGGAACATTTATTATCACCTATACATCAGCGGTGCAGCATGGGTACACGGAAACATTTATTATCACCTGTACATCAGCGGTGCAGCATGGGTACACGGGAACATTTATTATCACCTGTACATCAGCGGTGCAGCATGGGTACACGGGAACATTTATTATCTATACATCAGCGGTGCAGCATGGGTACACGGGAACATTTATTATCTATACATCAGCGGTGCAGCATGGGTACACGGGAACATTTATTATCACCTATACATCAGCGGTGCAGCATGGGTACACGGAAACATTTATTATCACCTGTACATCAGCGGTGCAGCATGGGTACACGGGAACATTTATTATCTATACATCAGCGGTGCAGCATGGGTACACGGAAACATTTATTATCACCTATACATCAGCGGTGCAGCATGGGTACACGGGAACATTTATTATCACCTGTACATCAGCGGTGCAGCATGGGTACACGGAAACATTTATTATCACCTGTACATCAGCGGTGCAGCATGGGTACACGGGAACATTTATTATCTATACATCAGCGGTGCAGCATGGGTACACGGAAACATTTATTATCACCTATACATCAGCGGTGCAGCATGGGTACACGGAAACATTTATTATCACCTGTACATCAGCGGTGCAGCATGGGTACACGGAAACATTTATTATCACCTGTACATCAGCGGTGCAGCATGGGTACACGGGAACATTTATTATCACCTATATGTCAGGCGGCGGGCGGCCGCGCGGCGGAGTCCGGAGGAACGAGGATCCGAAAGGATCCAAGTTCCTCCAATCGGCGGCCCCGGATTTGAAAAGGGCGCCGGACGCGAGCCAATCGCTGCTCGCGGCCCGGCGCCCAATGAGGAGTCGCCGCGGCGGACCAATGGGTGTCCGCTGCGTCATGGTCCCGCCTCCTCCCGGCGCCTTATATCAGGCGCTAGGCGGCGGCGGAGCTCATTAGTGAGCCGGGTACGGAGCGGAGAGGAACTCCCGAAGAAGACGCCAGGAGGCCAGCGCGGACGACGACAGCGGCGCCGGAAGAGGCAGAAGACATCAGCAGAAGACGGGACTGAGGCGGCGGCGGCCCAGCGGAGACGGACGATCGGCGGAGAGTGCTGTTTGGAGCGGGAAGCAAAAGAGCTAACGAAGTTCCCCTCCACAGCCTCTCCCACCGGTCCTGGTAAGAGGCCCTGGGCCTACTTTACTTATTTGTAATTCCGCCTCCCTAGACCACCAGGTGATCGGGCACTAGGCCCGTGGGCACATTCAGGCCCTCCCGGCCTGTGGGTATTTAGTCGGGCCCTTCCGGTCCGTGGCGCAATAGTGTCGGCAAGTCTGGGCCGAGGCCACGCGTAGTCGGGGTGCCCCTCGGCCCGTGGCCCGCCGGCCCAGACCCGACCACTCTGTCACCCGGGGGTTCGGGCGTTAGGCCCGAGTCACCCTCCGCCACAGGGTAGGCGGGCACTGGGCCCGGGGGTACGTTCAGGCACTAGGCCTGTGGGAACATTAGAGGGCATTAGGCCCTAGTGTAATTTGGCCGCCAGGGATACATATAAGGTGACCCGGGGCACAAGGCCCAGGTCACCCAACGGACAGCAAGTTAGGCGGGCGCTAGGCCCGTGGGTGAAGTCAGGCCTCCGGCCTGGGCGCAGTCAGGGGGCGCTAGGCCCAGCGAGTAAGTACTCCCCCCAAGGTGAATAAGGTGGTACTGGGCACCAGGCCCAGACCACTCTTCGGGGTAAGGTAGATCGGCCAGTGGCCCATACCGGGAAAGGCATAGGAGGTGAGTAGGCTGTGCGGCGCTCACCCCCTGCATCCGGCGGTAGGTATTTACAAGGACAGCACCGTGTTATGTGGTATTCCGATGTGTGTTGTTACCGTGCAGGGCAAGTTACTGTTATGAAGTTTGTGCCTAGTTTGGTTGCACCACACTCACAGAGTTAGTTTGAGGGCTCTGCAGTTGTAGTTAGGATAAGGTGTGACACTAGGTCTAGTTAGGCCCTGCACGGCGGTTTCCTTTCTCTTGCCTCCTTACAGGGACCTGTACTGGAGAAGATCGGAGTACCGGAGTGTGAGACGGTGAGTAACCACAGTCTGAGTGTTTGGTTGTGTCCTTTCTATCTCCCTTCCTTCAGGGCAACGGTGAGCCTTGCACGGCTGTGCAAGGCGGAATTTCCACCTGGTGCGAAAGTGCCGATAGGTGAAATTCGGGCTCTGAGGCGGACGCCGGTGATGACCCCCACCTAGCCCGAAGGCGCATTTTCCTCAGCCACATAGGTGTTGTGATCCACTGTTTGGGGAGACGATATTCAACGGACTTCTTCCTCTTAGGTTTTCGTGCCCGGGTCGTCCAGAAGGGCTTCCAGGACTCTCGAGTGTTCCAGCACCTGCGAGTGAGAGCGTACGGCGTCCGGTAAGTGGTACAGCTGCACGGCAGCAGACCCTATATGCCCTGACATTGCACTCTTACATTTGGCGTAGTCGGCAGGATGTCGAACGCAGAGAACGTCGCTCCTCCGGGAGCGGGAATCGACGCCCCTCCGGGAGTAGAGAGGAAGTTCAATTTTGGACCAGCCTTGACGCATACCCCTCGGTATGATGGGCAGAACATGCCGTTGGCAGACTGGAAGAAGAGGCTGGAGGGAATCATCCAGCTGTATGGGGTGCCTCCAGAAATGCAGCTACACTTGGCGTTGAATACGCTGGATGGAGATGCTTGGCGATCGGTGATCCTTGTTCCGGAAGAGGAACGCAAGACGTTAGATGAGGTACTCTCGATCCTCGAGGGTACCTATGGGAACACTGCGTCGGCAGGAACCTTGCGTCAGCAACTGTTCAATCGGTTTCAGAGGGAGGACGAAACCATACCCCAATTTGCTAACGCGCTACAGGACATGCTGAGCGAAATTACGCGGCGTGATCCGGAAGGTCTGGGGTCCTTGGTCAACCCCAGCCTGATGTTGAGGGATCAGTTCGCACTGGGCCTCCGGAGTATTCCCATCCGACAAATCCTGCTGGATAAAATCGCCAGTGATAGGACAATGACCTTCCGTCAGGTCCAAGTGGAGGCAGTCGCCAGAGACCGTAATGCTAATTTCGGTCCTTACGCCATGGCTCCACAATGGTCGGCACCGGTGGCCGCAGGGACCAGCCAAGAACCCAGTCCCATGGAAGCCTGTGTCCAGGATCTGGAGGCGGCATTCGCCAAGGTCACTCTGGAAATGAAGGCAGAAATCTCCCAGTTGCGGGATGAGGTGCACAGGCAGAGAGGTTCGGAGGGGTCGGAGGATAGGGCACCGCATCGGCGGCTCAAGGAATCACGGTCCAATGCAGGAGGTGTCCGCCCCAGGGAAGGTAGGGTCCCCGTTGTTACCGCTGCAATCGGTTTGGACACATTGCCCGGGAATGTAACGAGCCCAGGCAAGATCCCCCGTTAAACTAGAGTCCCTCGCGGTAGCGGGACCACCCGCGAGGGAGGTGGTCGGGGGAGAAACCACTATAGTGGATTCCGCCGACATAGTGGGGGAGTGTCCCGTGGTGATTGGATGTCTTGGGGGCAAGGAGCAGAAATGCCTGCTGGATACTGGCTCGCAGGTCACCACCATGTCCGAGGTTTGTTTCCTGGAACATTATTCCCATTTGAAGGATTCCGTGTTGGAAAGCTGGGTCACCCTCACGGCGGCCAACAACCTTCCTATTCCAGTTGTCGGAGTTGTGTGGATGGAGATTTCGATCTGCGGACAGACGTTGGGAAGGAAGGGAATACTGGTTGTGGGGAGCTTGGGCTTGAGTCACGGGCCCGTGATTGTGGGCATGAACGTTCTCCAGGATCTCAACCAGCTTTTGTTTCGGAAGAAGGGTCCGCAATACTGGAAGGAGATGGGTATTCAGCGGCCGGTACAACAAGCCTTTCAGCAGGTAGGGAGAATCTGTGAAGCTGAACATCGAGAGGAGTCCCTGGGAGCGATTCGGACCGGTGGTCGGCAACAGATTGAGTTACCTCCCCGCCAGGAGATGGTCCTCCCCCTCGAGGTGCGGACTCACCAACATCTGGAGGGGTTAGAGGTCATGGTGGAACCCAATGGATACTTTGGAATGGATTCGGGGGTCATCCTGGCCCGAACCCTGGCCATAGTGAGGGACGGCCGGGTGTTGGTAGTTGGTACGGCTGTGCAATCTTCTGGACGAAAGGAAGAAAATCCCGGCGGGAGCAACAATTGCCAACATAACGGCGGTCACCAGGGACGGAGTGTCCGGGGGGCGGAAGGTCTTGCTGCATGCGGACGAACCCGGGTCCTGGTCCATGGCAGTGAGCCTGGATAAGGAAGAAGAACCCAGTGCAGATTGGTGCGGTCGGACTATCAGGGAGCAGATGGATGTTTGCTTGGACGAATGTAGTCCCAGTATGGTGCTGAAGTTGGAGCAGATGTTGTGGGAACGACGGAAGGCGTTCTCCCGCTATGAAGAAGATTTCCTATATACGGAAGATGTGAAACATGAGATACGCACAGGGGAGAGCCCTCCTATCCGTGAGAGATATCGCCCCATTCCCCCCAAACTCTACCAGGAGGTCAAGAAAATGTTGCGGCAGATGTTGGATAATCAGGTCATTCGGGAGAGCAAAAGTCCATGGGCTGCGCCCATCGTGTTGGTGCGGAAGAAGGATGGTTCCATTCGGTTCTGCGTGGATTATCGGCGGTTGAATAGCAGTACCGTGAGAGATGCTTACCCGTTGCCCAGGATAGAGGAATCTTTGGCGGCCCTGGGGAATGCCCGGTATTTCTCCACGCTGGACTTGGCCAGTGGGTATTGGCAGGTGGCGGTTAGCCCGTCGGATCAGGAGAAGACCGCCTTCACAACTCCTATGGGGCTGTTTGAATTCCTGCGCATGCCCTTCGGGCTCACCAATGCCCCGGCTACATTCCAACGGATGATGGAGAGGTGTCTGGGAGATTTGAACTTCGAAGCACTATTGATATACCTGGACGATATCATAGTATTCGCCCCCACTCTGGAGGAACATTTGGCACGCCTGGATGTGGTGTTGCAACGCCTGGAGAAATATGGGCTCAAGCTCAAGCCCCGCAAGTGTCATCTTTTGCAACCAAGTTTGGAGTACCTGGGACATGTGGTGTCCCGAGAAGGGTTCCGCCCGACGCCGGGCAAGATTTCGGCAGTCCAGGACTGGGGGACACCCACTACTACCACCGAACTGCGCGCGTTCCTGGGGTTGGTTGGGTACTATCGGCAGTTTATCAAGGACTTCGCAAAAATCGCGGAACCCCTGCATGCCCTGCTACGAGGGCTACCCACGACTAAGAAAACACAGGTGGTGGCTTGGGGTGAGGCACAGGAGAAGGCATTTCGCCGCCTGAAGGAAATGCTCACGGAGGCTCCGGTTCTGGGCTATGCGGATTTTGACAAGCCATTCCTGCTCTATACCGATGGTAGCCTGCAGGGATTGGGAGCAGTTCTCTCCCAAATACAGGATGGCCGAGAACGAGTAATCGCCTATGGGAGTCGGAGTTTGAGGGAAACTGAGCGGAACCCGGACAACTACAGTTCCTTCAAGTTGGAGTTGTTGGCTGTAGTCTGGGCCGTGACTGAGAAGTTCGCCGAGTACCTGACCGCTACCCATGTGGACATATACACGGATAACAACCCCCTGGCCTATCTGGAGACTGCAAAACTGGGCGCCCTGGAGCAGCGTTGGGTAGCCCGGTTGGCAAAGTTCCACTATAAAATACACTATCGCCCAGGGAAGAGTAACGGGAATGCAGATGCGCTGTCACGACACCCTGTGTCAATGTCCCCGAATTCGAGGTACAGTGAAGACGAGGATACGGAGGTCCCCGACTTGACCAGGATTGAGTGTCCCGGTGCACTGGAAGGGTCACGAGTACTGGAATGCGCTGCCCTGCTCCAGAATACTGAGCTAGAGTGGGCTTCTCTACAGCAGAGTGACCCAGGGCTGAATGTCATTCGGCGATGGAAGCAGAAGGAACATTGGCCTAGCCGGTGGGAGAGGAGTCGACTGACTCCCTACTGCCGGAAGGTCCTGCGGAGTTGGGATCGATTGCTCGTCCGCGGCGGAACGCTGCGTCGACAAGTGTATCTCCGACACGAACTCAGGAGGGTGGAACAGGTTGTGGTGCCGGAAGCGTCCCTCCAGGCACTGGTGACGGAGGCGCACGATGGCGGAGCCCATTTAGGGGTAGACAAGACCTTTCAGTGGATCCAGCGCCAGTTTTTCGCCCCTCCGCTATGGACATTGGTGGAGAAGGTGTGCAGGGAATGTCGGAGGTGCGGCGTGGTCAAACCGAACGAACAACATGCGCCAGTACATACCATTCAGACAAGTCGTCCCCTGGAGTTGTTAATGATCGATTACGTTCTGATTGGGGAGTCCGTTAGTGGCCATCAGTACGCCCTGGTCATGACTGATCATTTCACTAAGTTCACGGTGGTGGTCCCCACCCGGGATCAGACGGCGGAGTCTGCAACCAAAGCCATTGTTGAGCATTTTGTCCGGCAGTTTGGGTGCCCTGAGAGGATTCACTCCGATCAAGGGGCTTGCTTCCAGGGAAAACTGATGGAACAGCTTTGTCGACTTTACGGGATGCAGAAGTCCCGCACCACGCCGTATCATCCTCAGGGAAATGGTGCCTGCGAACGGTTCAATCGGACTTTGCTCCAGATGTTGCGGGTCTTGGAAGACACCAAAAGACGGAGGTGGCCCGAGCATGTAGCCGAGCTGGTGTGGGCCTATAACAACCGGGTCCACAGCACCACTGGATACTCCCCCTTCTTTTTGATGTTTGGTCGTCCCGGGCGGGAAGCACAGGATTTGCACTTGACCGAGTTTCGGGAGGAAGGAGGGTTGCTGCCAACCGATTGGGTCGCCGAACACCAGCAGCGGTTAAAAGTGGCTCACGAAGTGACTCGGAAGAGAATAGCCGACCACGCTCATACGCCCCATAGGTCTCGAGGAGCGGAGCCTTTCGACGTGGGACAGCGGGTGCTGGTCCGCATGACGCGGCCGGGCGGCAAGTTAGCGGAGAAGTGGGAGGTGCGACCTTATATTGTTCGGAGGTGCCTCACGGAGGAGGGCCCAGTGTATCAGGTGGAAGCAACAGATGGGTCTGGGCGGTTGAGAACCCTTCACCGGGATATGCTGCGCCCTTGTAGGTTCCCAGAGGACGTGGAAGTTGAAGGTGCCCCCGGTGGGAACACGGCTGTGTTGCCTGGGAATGATACTGTATTGGCATCCTTGCCCGGAGGGACTGACCTGGAGGAAGATTGGTGGACCCCAGTGGTTCCGTCTCGTGACAATAGTTCCCTGGATGCTGGGGTCCCCCGGCCTGGGTTATCTCCTTTGCCTCGGCGATCTCAGCGCTCCAACCGCGGTGTGCCTGGTCCCCGGTGTACCGACCCGGAGTATATTTGGTCTCAGTCTACCTTTGTCGGGACTACAAAGGACAAACGGGGGGGAAATGTCAGGCGGCGGGCGGCCGCGCGGCGGAGTCCGGAGGAACGAGGATCCGAAAGGATCCAAGTTCCTCCAATTGGCGGCCCCGGATTTGAAAAGGGCGCCGGACGCGAGCCAATCGCTGCTCGCGGCCCGGCGCCCAATGAGGAGTCACCGCGGCGGACCAATGGGAGTCCGCTGCGTCATGGTCCCGCCTCCTCCCGGCGCCTTATATCAGGCGCTAGGCGGCGGCAGAGCTCATTAGTGAGCCGGGTACGGAGCGGAGAGGAACTCCCGAAGAAGACGCCAGGAGGCCAGCGCGGACGACGACAGCGGCGCCGGAAGAGGCAGAAGACATCAGCAGAAGACGGGACTGAGGCGGCGGCGGCCCAGCGGAGACGGACGATCGGCGGAGAGTGCTGTTTGGAGCGGGAAGCAAAAGAGCTAACGAAGTTCCCCTCCACAGCCTCTCCCACCGGTCCTGGTAAGAGGCCCTGGGCCTACTTTACTTATTTGTAATTCCGCCTCCCTAGACCACCAGGTGATCGGGCACTAGGCCCGTGGGCACATTCAGGCCCTCCCGGCCTGTGGGTATTTAGTCGGGCCCTTCCGGTCCGTGGCGCAATAGTGTCAGCAAGTCTGCGCCGAGGCCACGCGTAGTCGGGGTGCCCCTCGGCCCGTGGCCCGCCGGCCCAGACCCGACCACTCTGTCACCCGGGGGTTCGGGCGTTAGGCCCGAGTCACCCTCCGCCACAGGGTAGGCGGGCACTAGGCCCGGGGGTACGTTCAGGCACTAGGCCTGTGGGAACATTAGAGGGCATTAGGCCCTAGTGTAATTTGGCCGCCAGGGATACATATAAGGTGACCCGGGGCACAAGGCCCAGGTCACCCAACGGACAGCAAGTTAGGCGGGCGCTAGGCCCGTGGGTGAAGTCAGGCCTCCGGCCTGGGCGCAGTCAGGGGGCGCTAGGCCCAGCGAGTAAGTACTCCCCCCAAGGTGAATAAGGTGGTACTGGGCACCAGGCCCAGACCACTCTTCGGGGTAAGGTAGATCGGCCAGTGGCCCATACCGGGAAAGGCATAGGAGGTGAGTAGGCTGTGCGGCGCTCACCCCCTGCATCCGGCGGTAGGTATTTACAAGGACAGCACCGTGTTATGTGGTATTCCGATGTGTGTTGTTACCGTGCAGGGCAAGTTACTGTTATGAAGTTTGTGCCTAGTTTGGTTGCACCACACTCACAGAGTTAGTTTGAGGGCTCTGCAGTTGTAGTTAGGATAAGGTGTGACACTAGGTCTAGTTAGGCCCTGCACGGCGGTTTCCTTTCTCTTGCCTCCTTACAGGGACCTGTACTGGAGAAGATCGGAGTACCGGAGTGTGAGACGGTGAGTAACCACAGTCTGAGTGTTTGGTTGTGTCCTTTCTATCTCCCTTCCTTCAGGGCAACGGTGAGCCTTGCACGGCTGTGCAAGGCGGAATTTCCACCTGGTGCGAAAGTGCCGATAGGTGAAATTCGGGCTCTGAGGCGGACGCCGGTGATGACCCCCACCTAGCCCGAAGGCGCATTTTCCTCAGCCACATAGGTGTTGTGATCCACTGTTTGGGGAGACGATATTCAACGGACTTCTTCCTCTTAGGTTTTCGTGCCCGGGTCGTCCAGAAGGGCTTCCAGGACTCTCGAGTGTTCCAGCACCTGCGAGTGAGAGCGTACGGCGTCCGGTAAGTGGTACAGCTGCACGGCAGCAGACCCTATACGCCCTGACATTGCACTCTTACATATACATCAGCGGTGCAGCATGAGTACACGGAAACATTTATTATCACCTGTACATCAGCGGTGCAGCATGGGTACACAGAAACATTTATTATCACCTATACATCAGCGGTGCAGCATGGGTACACGGGAACATTTATTATCACCTGTACATCAGCGGTGCAGCATGGGTACACGGGAACATTTATTATCACCTGTACATCAGCGGTGCAGCATGGGTACACGGAAACATTTATTATCTATACATCAGCGGTGCAGCATGGGTACATGGAAACATTTATTATCACCTATACATCAGCGGCGCAGCATGGGTACACGGGAACATTTATTATCACCTATACATCAGCGGTGCAGCATGGGTACACGGAAACATTTTTCTCTAACGTCCTAGTGGATGCTGGGGACTCCGTCAGGACCATGGGGAATAGCGGGCTCCGCAGGAGACAGGGCACATCTAAAAAAAAGCTTTTTAGGTCACATGGTGTGTACTGGCTCCTCCCCCCATGACCCTCCTCCAAGCCTCAGTTAGGTTTTTGTGCCCGTCCGAGAGGGTGCAATCTAGGTGGCTCTCTTAAAGAGCTGTTTAGAAAAGTTTTTTTTTAGGTTTCTAATCAGTGATTCCTGCTGGCGACAGGATCACTGCAACGAGGGACTTAGGGGAGAGACTTGCAACTCACCTGCGTGCAGGAGGATTGAAGTTTTAGGCTACTGGACACTGAGCTCCAGAGGGAGTCGGAACACAGGTCAGCCTGGGGTTCGTCCCGGAGCCGCGCCGCCGATCCCCCTTACAGACGCTGAAGAACGGCAGAACGGAGGTCCGGAAACAGGCGGCAGAAGACTCCTCAGTCTTCATGAAGGTAGCGCACAGCACTGCAGCTGTGCGCCATTGTTGCTACACGGCTCACTGATCTCGGTCACGGAGGGTGCAGGGCGCTGCTGGGGGCGCCCTGGGCAACAATATAGATTACCTTAGAGGCAAATAAATACATCACATATAGCCATTAAGGCTATATGTATGTATTTAACCCAGGCCAGTTTTCCTAATAACCGGGAGAAAAGCCCGCCGTGAAAGGGGCGGAGCTTATTCTCCTCAGCACTCAGCGCCATTTTCCTGACCAGCTCCGCTGGTGAGGAAGGCTCCCACTCTCCCCTGCACTACAGAAACAGGGTTAAAGAGAAGGGGGGCATAAATTGGCGATATAATTATATATTAAGAGCCCATATATAGAAACAACACCTTCTAGGGTTGTTATATACATTATGGCGCTTTTGGTGTGTGCTGGCAAACTCTCCCTCTGTCTCCCCAAAGGGCTAGTGGGTCCTGTCCTCTATCAGAGCATTCCCTGTATGTGTGTGCTGTAGGTCGGTACGTGTGTGTCGACATGTATGAGGAAAATGTTGGTGAGGAGACGGAGAAAATTGCCTGTAATGGTGATGTCACTCTCTAGGGAGTCGACACCAGTATGGATGGCTTACTTATGGAATTACGTGATAATGTCAACACGCTGCAAGCCGGTTGACGACATGAGACAGCCGGCGGACAAATTAGTATCGGTCCAGGCGTCTCAGACACCGTCAGGGGCTTGTAAAAACGCCCATTTACCTCAGTCGGTCGACAGACACTGACACGGACACTGACCCCAGTGTCGACGGTGAAGAAACAAACGTAGTTTTCCTTTAGGGCCACAAGTTACATGTTAAGGGCAATGAAGGAGGTGTTACGTATTTCTGATACCACAAGTACCACAAATAAGGGTAATTTGTAGGGTGGGAATAAACTACTTGTAGTTTTGCCTGAATCAGATAAATTAAATGAAGTGTGTGATGATACGTGGGGTTCCTCCGACAGAAAGTTATGGGCGGTATACCCTTTTTCCCGCCAGTAGTAAGGGCGAGTTGGAAAACACACCTTAGGGTGGACAAGGCGCTCACACGCTTATAAAAAACATGGCGTTACCGTTTCCAGATACGGCCGCCCTCAAGGAGCCAGCTGATAGGAAGCTGGAAAATATCATAACAGTATATACACACATACTGGTGTTATACTACGACCAGCAATCGCCTCAGCCTGGATGTGCAGCGCTGAGGGGGCTTGGTCGGATTTCCTGACTGAAAATTTTGATACCCTTGACAGGGACAGGATTTTATTGTCTATAGAGCATTTTAAGGATGCATTTCTATATATGTGTGATGCGCAGAGGCATATTTGCATTCTGGCATCAAGAGTAAATGTGATGTACATATCTGCCAGACGAAGACACGACAGTGGTCAGGTGAGGCAGATTCCAGACGGCATATGGAAGTATTACCGTATAAAGGGGCGGTCCATTGGACCTGGTGGCCATGGCAACAGCTGAAAAATCCACCTTTTGTTACCCCGAGTCACATATTGGCAGAAAAGGACACAGTCTTTTCAGTCTCAGTCCTTTCGTCCCCATACGGGCAGGCGGGCGAAGGCCAGTCATATCTGCCCAGGGGGAGAGGAAAGGGAAGAAGACTGCAGCAAGCAGCTCATTCCCAGGAACAGAAGCTCCTCACGGCTTCTGCCAAGTCCGCAGCATAACGCTGGGGCCGTACAAGCGGACTCAGGTGCGGTAGGGGGTCATCTCAAGAGTTTCAGCAACACTCGCAAGGGAACTCCGGGATCCTACATGTAATATCCCAGGTGTACATTGGAAATTCGAGACGTCTCCCCCTCACACAATTCACAGGCTGTATTCCCAGCAGGTGATAATCAAAGTACCCTTCTTACAACAAGGAAGGGGGTAGTATTCCACACTATATTGTGGTACTGAAGCCAACCGGCTCGGTGAGATCTGAAATATTTGAACACTTACATACAAGCGTTCAAATCAAGATGGAGTCACTCGGAGCAGTGATAGCGAACCAGGAAGAAGGGGACGATATGATGTCACTGGATATCAGGGACGTTTACCTACAGGTCCAAATTTGCCCTTCTCACCAAGGGTACTTCAGGTTCCTGGTACAGAACTGTCACTATCAGTTCAGACGCTGCCGTTTGGATTGTCCACGGCGCCCCGGGTCTTTACCAAGGTAATGGCCGGAATGACGATTTTTCTTAAAAGAAACATGGACGCTTTCCTGATAAGGGCAAGGTCCAGAGAACAGTTGGAGGTCGGAGTAGCACTATCTTAAGTAGTTCTACGACAGCACGAGTGGATTCTAAATATTCCAAAATCGCAGCTTTTTCCGACGACACGTCTACTGTTCCTAGGGAAGATTCTGGACACAGTCCAGAAAAACGTGTTTCTCCCAGTGGAGAAAACCAGGGAGTTATCCGAGCTAATCGGGATCCTCCTAAAACCAGGAAAAGTGTCAGTGCATCATTGCACAAGAGTCCTGGTAAAAATGGTGGCTTATTACGAAGCAATTCCATTCGGCAGATTTCCCGCAAGAACTCTTCAGTGGGATCTGCTGGACAAATGGTCCGGATCGCATCCTCAGATGCTTCAGCGGATAACCCTATATCCAAGGAAAAGGGTGTCTCTCCTGTGGTGATTACAGAGTGCTCATCTTCTAGAGGGCCGCAGATTCGGCATTCAGGATTGGATGCCGGTGACCACGGAGGCCAGCCTGAGAGGCTGGGGAACAGTCACACAAGGAAAAAATTTCCAGGGAAGTGTGATTAAGTCTGGAGAATTCTCTCCGCATAAATAAGCTTAGAGCAAATTTATAATGCTCTAAACTTAGCTAGACCTCTGCTTCAAGGTCAGCCGGTATTGATCCAGTGGGATAACATCACGGCAGTCGCCCACGTAAACAGAAGGGCGGCACAAGAAGCAGGAGGGCAGTGAAAACTGCAAGGATTTTTCGCTAGGCGGAAAATCATGTGATAGCACTGTCAGCAGTGTTCTTTCCGGGAGTGGACGACTGGGAAGCAGACTTCCTCAGCAGGCATGACCTCCACCCGGGAGAGTGGAAACTTCATAGGGAAGTTTTTCAACATGATTGTGGACCGTTGGCAAAGACCAAAGGTGGACATGATGGCGTCCCGCCCGAACAAAAAACGGGACAGGTATTCCGCCAGGTCATGAGACCTTCAGGCGATAGCTGTGGATGTTCTGGTAACACCGTGGGTGTACCAGTCTGTGTATGTGTTCCCTCCTCTGTTTCTCATAACCAGGGTATTGAGAATTATAAGACATAGAGGAGTATGAACTATACTAGTGGCTCCGGATTGGCCAAGAGGGACTTGGTACCCGGAACTTCAAGAAATGCTCACAGAGGACTAAGGGCCTGGGGAGCTAAGAAGGGACTTGATTCAGCAAGTACCATGTCTATTCCAAGACTTACCGCGGCTGCGTTTGACGGCATGGCGGTTGAATGCCGGATCCTGAGGGGAAAAGGCATTCCATAAGAGGTCATACCTACCCTGGTCAAAGCCAGGAAGGAGGTGACCGCACAACGTCATCACCACATGTGGTGAAAATATGTTGCGTGGGTGAGGCCAGGAAGGCTCCACGACGGAAATTCAACTAGGTCGATTTCTACACTTCCTGAAAACAGGAGTGTTTTGGACCTCAAATTGGGGTTCATTAACATTTAAATTTCGGCCCTGTAGATTTTCTTCCAGAAAGAATTGACTTCAGTTCCTGAAGTCCAGATTGTAAAGGATGTATTGCATATACAGCTTTTTTGTGCCCCTAGGGGCACCGTGAGATCTCAACATAGTGTTGGGATTTCTTAAAATCATATTGGTTTGAACCGCTCAAATCTGTGGATTTGAAATATCTCACATGGAAAGTGACCATGCTGTTGACAAATATCTCACATGGGAAGTGACCATGTTGTTAGCCCTGGCCTCGGCCAGGCGATTGTCAGAATGGGCGGCTTTGTCTTACAAAAGCCCATATTAAAATTTTCCATTTGAACAGGACAGAACTGGGACTCGTCTCCAGTTTCTTCATAAAGGGGTGTCAGCGTTTTCACCTGAAACAACCTCTTGTGGTGCCTGCGGCTACTAGGGACTTGGAGGACTCCAAGTTACTAGACGTGGTCAGGGCCCTAAAAATATATATATATATATATATAGTTAGGACGGCTGGAGTCAGAAAGTCTGACTTGCTGTTTATACTGTATACACCCAACAAGCTGGGTGCTCATGCTTCTAAGCAGTCTATTGCACGCTGGATTTGTAGTACAATTCAGCTTGCACATTCTGTGGCAGGCCTGCCACAGACGAAATATGTAGATGCCCATTCCACAAGGAAGGTGGGCTCATCCTGGGCGGCTGCCCGAGGAGTCTCGGCATTACAACTTTGCCGAGCAGCTACGTGGTCAGGGGAGAACACGTTTGTAAAATTTTACAAATTTTGATACTCTGGCTAAGGAGGACCTGGAGTTCTCTCATTCGGTGCTGCAGAGTCATCCGTACTCTCCCGCCCGTTTGGGAGCTTTGGTATAATCCCCATGGTCCTGACGGAGTCCCCAGCATCCACTAGGACGTTAGAGAAAATAAGAATTTACTTACCGATAATTCTATTTCTCGTAGTCCGTAGTGGATGCTGGGCGCCCATCCCAAGTGCGGATTGTCTGCAATGCTTGTACATAGTTATTGTTACAAAAATCGGGTTATTACTATTGTTGTGAGCCATCTTTTCGGAGGCTACTTCGTTTTGTTATCATACTGTTAACTGGGTTCAGATCACAAGTTGTACGGTGTGATTGGTGTGGCTGGTATGAGTCTTACCCGGGATTCAAGATCCTTCCTTATTGTGTACGCTCGTCCGGGCACAGTACCTAACTGAGGCTTGGAGGAGGGTCATGGGGGGAGGAGCCAGTACACACCATGTGACCTAAAAAGCTTTTTTTTAGATGTGCCCTGTCTCCTGCGGAGCCCGCTATTCCCCATGGTCCTGACGGAGTCCCCAGCATCCACTACGGACTACGAGAAATAGAATTATCGGTAAGTAAATTCTTATTATTATCACCTGTACATCAGCGGTGCAGCATGGGTACACGGAAACATTTATTATCACCTGTACATCAGCGGTGCAGTATGGGTACACAGAACATTTATTATCTATACATCAGCGGTGCAGCATGGGTACACGGGAACATTTATTATCACCTGTACATCAGCGGTGCAGTATGGGTACACAGAACATTTATTATCTATACATCAGCGGTGCAGCATGGGTACACGGGAACATTTATTATCTATACATCAGCGGTGCAGCATGGGTACACAGAAACATTTATTACCACCTGTACATCAGCGGTGCAGCATGGGTACACGGGAACATTTATTATCTATACATCAGCGGTGCAGCATGGGTACATGGAAACATTTATTATCACCTATACATCAGCGGTGCAGCATGGGTACATGGAAACATTTATTATCACCTATACATCAGCGGTGCAGCATGGGTACACGGGAACATTTATTATCTATACATCAGCGGTGCAGCATGGGTACACGGGAACATTTATTATCACCTATACATCAGCGGTGCAGCATGGGTACACGGGAACATTTATTATCTATACATCAGCGGTGCAGCATGGGTACACGGGAACATTTATTATCATCTATACATCAGCGGTGCAGCATGGGTACACGGGAACATTTATTATCACCTATACATCAGCTGCGCAGCATGGGTACACGGGAACATTTATTATCACCTATACATCAGCGGTGCAGCATGGGTACACGGGAACATTTATTATCTATACATCAGCGGTGCAGCATGGGTACACGGGAATATTTATTATCTATACATCAGCGGTGCAGCATGGGTACACGGGAATATTTATTATCTATACATCAGCGGTGCAGCATGGGTACACGGGAATATTTATTATCTATACATCAGCTGCGCAGCATGGGTACACGGGAACATTTATTATCTATACATCAGCGGTGCAGCATGGGTACACGGGAATATTTATTATCTATACATCAGCGGTGCAGCATGGGTACACGGGAACATTTATTATCACCTATACATCAGCGGTGCAGCATGGGTACACGGAAACATTTATTATCTATACATCAGCGGTGCAGCATGGGTACACGGGAATATTTATTATCTATACATCAGCGGTGCAGCATGGGTACACGGGAACATTTATTATCACCTATACATCAGCGGTGCAGCATGGGTACACGGGAACATTTATTATCTATACATCAGCGGTGCAGCATGGGTACACGGGAACATTTATTATCTATACATCAGCGGTGCAGCATGGGTACACGGGAACATTTATTATCTATACATCAGCGGTGCAGCATGGGTACACGGGAACATTTATTATCTATACATCAGCGGTGCAGCATGGGTACACGGGAATATTTATTATCTATACATCAGCGGTGCAGCATGGGTACACGGGAATATTTATTATCTATACATCAGCTGCGCAGCATGGGTACACGGGAACATTTATTATCTATACATCAGCGGTGCAGCATGGGTACACGGGAATATTTATTATCTATACATCAGCGGTGCAGCATGGGTACACGGGAACATTTATTATCACCTATACATCAGCGGTGCAGCATGGGTACACGGGAACATTTATTATCTATACATCAGCGGTGCAGCATGGGTACACGGGAATATTTATTATCTATACATCAGCGGTGCAGCATGGGTACACGGGAACATTTATTATCACCTATACATCAGCGGTGCAGCATGGGTACACGGGAACATTTATTATCTATACATCAGCGGTGCAGCATGGGTACACGGGAATATTTATTATCTATACATCAGCGGTGCAGCATGGGTACACGGGAACATTTATTATCACCTATACATCAGCGGTGCAGCATGGGTACACGGGAACATTTATTATCTATACATCAGCGGTGCAGCATGGGTACACGGGAACATTTATTATCTATACATCAGCGGTGCAGCATGGGTACACGGGAACATTTATTATCTATACATCAGCGGTGCAGCATGGGTACACGGGAATATTTATTATCTATACATCAGCGGTGCAGCATGGGTACACGGGAACATTTATTATCACCTATACATCAGCGGTGCAGCATGGGTACACGGGAACATTTATTATCTATACATCAGCGGTGCAGCATGGGTACACAGGAACATTTATTATCACCTATACATCAGCGGTGCAGCATGGGTACACGGGAACATTTATTATCTATACATCAGTGGTGCAGCATGGGTACACGGAAATATTTATTATCTATACATCAGCGGTGCAGCATGGGTACACGGAAACATTTATTATCTATACATCAGCGGTGCAGCATGGGTACACGGGAATATTTATTATCTATACATCAGCGGTGCAGCATGGGTACACGGGAACATTTATTATCACCTATACATCAGCAGTGCAGCATGGGTACACGGGAACATTTATTATCACCTATACATCAGCGGTGCAGCATGGGTACACGGGAACATTTATTATCACCTATACATCAGCGGTGCAGCATGGGTACACGGGAACATTTATTATCTATACATCAGCGGTGCAGCATGGGTACACGGGAACATTTATTATCACCTATACATCAGCAGTGCAGCATGGGTACACGGGAACATTTATTATCACCTATACATCAGCGGTGCAGCATGGGTACACGGGAACATTTATTATCTGTACATCAGCGGTGCAGCATGGGTACACGGGAACATTTATTATCTATACATCAGCGGTGCAGCATGGGTACACGGGAACATTTATTATCTATACATCAGCGGTGCAGCATGGGTACACGGAAACATTTATTATCTATACATCAGCAGTGCAGCATGAGTACACGGAAACATTTATTATCACCTATACATCAGCGGTGCAGCATGGGTACACGGGAACATTTATTATCACCTATACATCAGCGGTGCAGCATAGGTACACGGGAACATTTATTATCACCTATACATCAGCGGTGCAGCATGGGTACACGGGAATATTTATTATCACCTATACATCAGCGGTGCAGCATGGGTACACGGGAACATTTATTATCTATACATCAGCGGTGCAGCATGGGTACACGGGAACATTTATTATCTATACATCAGCGGTGCAGCATGGGTACACAGGAACATTTATTATCACCTATACATCAGCGGTGCAGCATGGGTACACGAGAACATTTATTATCTATACATCAGCGGTGCAGCATGGGTACACGGAAACATTTATTATCACCTGTACATCAGCGGTGCAGCATGGGTACACGGGAACATTTATTATCACCTGTACATCAGCGGTGCAGCATGGGTACACGGGAACATTTATTATCACCTGTACATCAGCGGTGCAGCATGGGTACACGGGAACATTTATTATCACCTGTACATCAGCGGTGCAGCATGGGTACACGGAAACATTTATTATCTATACATCAGCGGTGCAGCATGGGTACACGGAAACATTTATTATCTATACATCAGCGGTGCAGCATGGGTACACGGAAACATTTATTATCTATACATCAGCGGTGCAGCATGGGTACACGGAAACATTTATTATCACCTGTAAATCAGCGGTGCAGCATGGGTACACGGGAACATTTATTATCTATACATCAGCGGTGCAGCATGGGTACACGGAAACATTTATTATCTATACATCAGCGGTGCAGCATGGGTACACGGGAACATTTATTATCACCTGTACATCAGCGGTGCAGCATGGGTACACGGGAACATTTATTATCTATACATCAGCGGTGCAGCATGGGTACACGGAAACATTTATTATCTATACATCAGTGGTGCAGCATGGGTACACGGAAACATTTATTATCTATACATCAGCGGTGCAGCATGGGTACACGGGAACATTTATTATCTATACATCAGCGGTGCAGCATGGGTACACAATTATCGGATGACTCCTGCCTTGGTCAGATCGGGGAATGAGACTGCGTGGGCTGCACGCGCTATTTCTTTCCCAACCTCTCATTCCTGATGAAAGGAGAGTACACACTGAACAAGAAATTGTGTGTACGGGCGTTTACCGATCTGATAATCACATGTCGGATTGGAGCATTTATCGGATTGGCAGCTCCCATGGGGTAGTGTGTACCCTGATTTACTGTAGCCCACTGAGTATTTCACCAACTGGAAAATTAGCGGCACTGATGAAACCACGAAACAGAAACATATGGAAAGGTGTAGCTCCCTACCTGCGCAGCCTAGCTGCCCGCCACGTTCTGGGTCGCGTTGGCTGCATGTGATGTCACGCAGCTGTGAGGCCCGCCCCCACTATGGTTAAGTCATGCCTGCATTCTCCGGGCCGCGCCCCACCAACGGCGTTCTATTCTAATGCAGTTGGCACGCCACCTCCTGCCACATGACCGCCTCTGCCTGATGCTTTCACATCTCACTGGGTGTGCAGTGCGGCCGCTGCGTGTGCGTACTCCAGAAAGGGCGTCAGACTATGATCGCGGCCACTGCAGCAGTCGCGTCTGAATTAGGGCCTGTTGTGCACGTTGGTGCAGTTAAAAAATCAGGGGGTGATTCAGTAACGATCACTTATGTCATCCTTACTGTAGTTCCCCGATGGCGTATGTGCAGAATGGGTCCTGCGATCTCAGCGAAGGGATGCGAACGCCTCTGCCTGACTGACAGGGACAGGGGTGGCTGGCGTTGGGGAAATCGGGGGGTGTTTTGCCCCCATTTTCCAGGAGTGGCGAGGCTAAGGACTGCATCGCAAGACCCAGTTTCCTTGGCCTCGCAAGTCGCCCTATGACGGCCAGCCTGAGTAATCTCGGGCTTACTTATCCTGTCGTCGCAGATGAACGTTGGCGGCCGCGATGTTTATCCCATATGCGATCGCATTCTTTTTTTACCTATTGGTAACTGCAATCCTATTTGATCCTTAGTTCTTTGTACAGGATATTCTTAGGTCTTTCCCACGCATGTTTTAATTGCTCTACTGCATGGGTCTTTAACCTGCGGCCCTCCAGCTGCTGTGCAACTACACATCCCAGCATGCCTGCCACAGTTTTGCTATTAAGATATGTTAAAACTGAGGCAGGGCATGCTGGGATGGCAATGGAATTTGCTGCGCTATATAAATATTTCTTTATTTCTACACATATATAAATATGTATATATCTCCTTTCTATGAAAACGCCGCCTAGCGATCAGGTCTGGGTTAGCCCCCTAGCCTCTACCACCTCTGATGGGAGGCTATTCCACTTGTCCACTACCCTTTCTGTAATGTAATTTTTCCTTAAGCTACCTTTGTACTGTACCTACCTCCCTCCAGTTTCCGCATGTGTTCTCATGTTCTAATACTTCTCTTCCTGTGCAAAACCTGGCAAAACCTTCTCCAAAAAACACCTTGAAATGTTGTCGCCAGCAGGGGCTTGTATATAGCATAACGGAGGCGGGTACGGCCTGTTTAACTTGGACGCAGTTGCGCCTTTCTGCGCATCTTTTACCAAAAGCTATATTATTTTAAAAAAATCCCCCACTGTGGGAGCCAGTTAGTTTTATTGTTTTCTGAGGGGGCCAATGTGTGTGTGGTTTTCCTGTGGGGGCCAATGTGTTTTTTTTTTTTTTTGTGCAATGCTTTTAATTTGCGCTTGCGTCTGAGCTGCGCCGCACTTGCATGTATCGCAATGGTGTGCGTACAGAGTTGCGGTACACAATCAGACACCAAGAAGTGTATTAATAGCAATGTGTTTGGCATTCCCGTGTGGTTACAGGGTAATCAGACGTAGATGTAACGTTGTGTGGGCGTGTTGCTGATAGTGGTTGTATATAGAGGCGTTGAATCGCTCTAGCATAAGACCAATGGTAACGTCTATAGACGCACAAAGCATGACTGCAGCATCTGTAGACACGGACAGTGAGCATATCTGCCCTTGCATATGTGGATGCACGGATGTTCACTAGGGAACTGCATTGTAGCGTCATAAGCATAACGTCACAGACGCAACTACAGCAAAAGACGCAAGGAAGGCCGCAACTGTGTCCAACTCATAATCAGTTGCTATGAGGATAAATCCCGCCCCCTCAACTGCCCCTGCCCCCATTAGGGCTACTTCCATAAATTTCCCACGCTGGTTTTCCATCCCAATCCGCCCCTGGCTTACACTCAAAGCTAAAGGCAACTGGAATTGCCCGCTAGCTGGAGCAGAGGACAACTTCCGGTCTGCATTCTAGCTTGGCACGCAAGTTCCGAAATCGCAGCAGCCAGTGTCGGCCGGCCTGCAGATGGGGGCATTGGACCGGCCCAGCGGAAACTTTCCCTGTGGGCCAATCCATCCCTGCCTCCTACACATTCTCGTGCCTCAATGACATCATGTGGGATAGCGATGTAGCACCTGTCCACTCACTGTGCAGAGTCACCGGCTTCCTTACAGATAATACAGGATCAAATTAGCCCCAGTAGACATTAACCTGCACTTTCTTCTATCAATATACTCCCGCTGTCATAGGCAGGGCCCTCCACCCTCTTGGTTCTCACCCTGCACTGCCCCTGTCTTCACTGGCGGTCGGCGACTACTGTATGATACTATCTGACGCCCTTCTCAGGGCACCGGGTCATTGAGTGCTTTTGTTAATTGCTGTCACCCATTTAATTGTTTCATTATCTTATCTCGCTGTTTGATCTCTGTCCCTGTCTAGTAGACGTGTTTTATTATTATATTGTCTGTCTATACTACTGCACATAAATAAAAGATAACAATAGTAATATAAGGAGAGAGTATTGACTGCATAGGAGAGAAAAGAGTTAAACATCTGGGGAGGGGTGGACCTAGATGTGAGGAAAGTACAGCCTTCTTTAGGGGGAGGGCTTGATATATATAGGGAAGGTGAAGCCATCTTAAGTCTCTTGGTGATTTGGTTTCCCACCCTCCCGCCCTGGTAGTTGGAAATTTTGGCACGTGGTGCTTTGGCTTTAAAGTTGTTGGCTGTTTTCGTTGGCTATTTATTGGCGGAAAAGAACGGCAGTTTGGTATTGTAGGGAAAACTGTAGTGTTTTACAGTTTGTTGTGGTTTAGGTGCACTCATCTCCATCGACTTATGGCCGCTTGACCACCCGTCCGGGAAGGCAGCGGCAGGGCACCCAGGAGCGGTGGGTAGTCACTGTGGGGGTTGAGTTGTCACCTATTACCGGTTTATGGTAAGTTTTTAGTAAATTTATAGGGTTAAGTTATTTAAGGTTAATTTAGATTAATTGAGCCGTTCTTTTGGGCCGCCACCATATGCCAGCTGGAGCGGCATATTAAATTAATCTCTTTATTTACAGGTTTCCTAATGGTTAGGGACAAATAAATAGCTAGCAATTTTCTGCCAAAATTCAAGTCTCAGTGTCGTTATTTCTGGTTCTTGGTTATGAATGCTTTACTTTCAAAGAAAGGGGTCCACCAAATATCACTAAGATGTTTATGTATGTGGAGCAATATCTGTAATGTGCGAGTGACATCAAAATAAAAAATACATCACTATTACTCATTAACAGAGGAAACTTAATATTAGAAGTAGAGATGAGCGGGTTCGGTTCCTCGGAAACCGAACCCCCCCCGAACTTCACCCATTTTACACGGGTCCGAGGCATACTCGGATTCTCCCGTATGGCTCGGTTAACCCGAGCGCGCCCGAACGTCATCATCCCGCTGCCGGATTCTTGCGAGATTCGGATTCTATATAAGGAGCCGCGCGTCGCCGCCATTTTTCACTCGTGCATTGGAAATGATAGTGAGAGGACGTGGCTCGCGTCCTCTCACTTTGTTTCAGGGGGCTGCATATATCTGTGCTCACTGCTTTATTGTGGGGACTGTGGACCAGCAGTATATTATATAGGAGGAGTACAGTGCAGAGTTTTGCTGACCAGTGACCACCAGTATTATACGTTGTCTGCCTGAAAAACGCTCCATATCTGTGCTCAGCGTGCTGCATATATCTGTGCTCACACTGCTTTATTGTGGGGACTGGGGAGCAGCTGTATATATAGCAGGAGTACAGTGCAGAGTTTTGCTGACCAGTGACCAGTGACCACCAGTATTATACGTTGTCTGCCTGAAAAACGCTCCATATCTGTGCTCAGTGTGCTGCATATATCTGTGCTCACACTGCTTTATTGTGGGGACTGGGGACCAGCAGTATTATATAGGAGGAGTACAGTGCAGAGTTTTGCTGACCAGTGACCACCAGTATTATACGTTCTCTGCCTGAAAAACGCTCCATATCTGTGCTCAGTGTGCTGCATATATCTGTGCTCACACTGCTTTATTGTGGGGACTACGGACCACCCGTATTATATAGGAGGAGTACAGTGCAGAGTTTTGCTGACCAGTGACCACCAGTATTATACGTTCTCTGCCTGAAAAACGCTCCATATCTGTGCTGCATTGTAGTATATAGTAGGAGTACAGTGCATAATTTTGCTGACCACCAGTATATAATAAAATAGGAGTACGGTACAGAAGGCCACTGCTCTACCTACCTCTGTGTCGTCAAGTATACTATCCATCCATACCTGTGGTGCTTTTAAGTTTTGCACAGTTTGCTGACCACCAGTATATAATATATAGCAGTACAGTACAGTAGACCACTGCTCTACCTACCTCTGTGTCGTCAAGTATACTATCCATCCATACCTGTGGTGCATTTAAGTTTTGCACAGTTTGCTGACCACCAGTATATAATATATAGCAGTACGGTACAGTAGGCCACTGCTCTACCTACCTCTGTGTCGTCAAGTATAATATCCATCCATACCAGTGGTGCATTTAAGTTTTGCACAGTTTGCTGACCACCAGTATATAATATATAGCATTACGGTACAGTAGGCCACTGCTCTACCTACCTCTGTGTCGTCAAGTATACTATCCATCCATACCTGTGGTGCATTTAAGTTTTGCACAGTTTGCTGACCACCAGTATATAATATATAGCATTACGGTACAGTAGGCCACTGCTCTACCTACCTCTGTGTCGTCAAGTATACTATCCATCCATACCTGTGGTGCATTTAAGTTTTGCACAGTTTGCTGACCACCAGTATATAATATATAGCATTACGGTACAGTAGGCCACTGCTCTACCTACCTCTGTGTCGTCAAGTATACTATCCATCCATACCTGTGGTGCATTTAAGTTTTGCACAGTTTGCTGACCACCAGTATATAATATATAGCAGTACGGTACAGTAGGCCACTGCTCTACCTACCTCTGTGTCGTCAAGTATACTATCCATCCATACCTGTGGTGCATTTAAGTTTTGCACAGTTTGCTGACCACCAGTATATAATATATAGCAGTACGGTACAGTAGGCCACTGCTCTACCTACCTCTGTGTCGTCAAGTATACTATCCATCCATACCTGTGGTGCATTTCAGTTGTGCGCAGTATATATAGTAGTAGGCCATTGCTATTGATACTGGCATATAATTCCACACATTAAAAAATGGAGAACAAAAATGTGGAGTGTAAAATAGGGAAAGATCAAGATCCACTTCCACCTCGTGCTGAAGCTGCTGCCACTAGTCATGGCCGAGACGATGAAATGCCATCAACGTCGTCTGCCAAGGTCGATGCCCAATGTCATAGTAGAGAGCATGTAAAATCCAAAACACTAAAGTTCAGTAAAATGACCCAAAAATCAAAATTAAAAGCGTCTGAGGAGAAGCGTAAACTTGCCAATATGCCATTTACGACACGGAGTGGCAAGGAACGGCTGAGTCCCTGGCCTATGTTCATGGCTAGTGGTTCAGTTTCACATGAGGATGGAAGCACTCATCCTCTCGCTAGAAAAATGAAAAGACTTAAGCTGGCAAAAGCACAGCAAAGAACTGTGCGTTCTTCTAAATCACAAATCCCCAAGGAGAGTCCAATTGTGTCGGCTGCGATGCCTGACCTTCCCAATACTGGACGGGAAGAGGTGGCGCCTTCCACCATTTGCATGCCCCCTGCAAGTGCTGGAAGGAGCACCCGCAGTTGTTATGCACACCAGTGCCTGCAGGAAAGTACTGGTGTCAGAACTGTTATGCACTCCAGTGTCTGCAGGAATGTACTGGTGTTTGAACTGTTATGCAAAACAAATGGACTCACAGACAAACTGGGGAATATGACATAACGTACACAGAAGGTAATAGGGTAACAAAATACACACAAAGTGAACAGAGAAGCCCAGAGGCTAAGGAACTGGGTATCTCCTTTGTATTAGAACTGCACAGATGGAAAAAGCAAGATGTTGTGTTTTAATACATAGAGAACCCGAAATGCTGTTGCTAAGGGCAACAGCAAAACCCTAAAGGGTTACCAACGGGTGTGGCAGTAAACTCCTTCGTCAGAGATGGAATGATAGACACAAGGAGAGTCTCCACAATCCTATTTCTCACTTGCAGTGCACAGGTTTTAGCTTACTGCCACTAAACTGACCCCTGACACCTAGCACAGTGAGACAGGATTAGACAGGCAAGTCTTAGAATACAGCCGCAAACTTGCTAAGTTCACAGAGTGGTAACAGAACCCCAGCAAGCTAAACGACTGACTCCAGACTTACTGCTAGGTCTGGATTGGCAGAGTGTAATACCAAATCACCAGGCCTATTTGCAGTAAGCAACAAACAAATACAAAGCTACACAGTACTGGCTAACTTTCATGAACTGACTAACCAACAAAGATTCAGCAGCATCTGCTTACCCTGAAAAGAGGCCTTATAAAGCAGGTGCTGTCCACGCCCCACTCAGACCTCACAGACTGTGAGCACAAAAACCAGCACCGGATCCCCTGCCGTGCACAGAGCCTATAACCACTGCACAGCAAAAGACCCGAACCGGAGTATCAGCTGCGCTCAGGTTACTCCACTAGCACTTGTCTCCCGGTTGCCATGACGACGTGGCAGCACAGGGCAGGAGACCCTAACAGTACCCCCCCTCTGACGAGGGGTCAAAGAACCCCTACCACCGGGTTTATCGGGGAACTGCGAGAAGAAAGAGCGTATCAGTCTGGGGGCATGAAGATCACAACTGCGCACCCACGACCGCTCCTCCGGGCCATACCCCTTCCAGTGCACCAAAAATGACAGCCGACCCCGAACCACCTTGGAGTTAAGAATCCTTTCAACAACAAACTCCCTCTGGCCACGTATCAGAAGAGGGGAAGGTCTTCCACTGGAAGAAGGATTACTAATCGCCCGTTTTAAAAGGGAACAATGAAATGTTTTATTGATACCCAAAGAACGGGGCAGATCTAACTGAAATGCCACCGGATTGATAACCCTGGTGATCTTATAAGGGCCGATGAACCGGGGCCCTAACTTATGAGATGGCTGTCTCAACTTCAAATTCTTGGTAGACAACCAGACGAAGTCTCCTAATTTGAAGCTGCAGGGTCTTTTCCGCTTATCAAAAACCCTTTTGGTCACTAATGACACAGACACAAGGGCTTTCTTCACTTTCCGCCAAATACCTCTAAGGACCGAAACCACAGAGGAACCACCAGGCGTGGAGTCCAGGGGGTCAAAAGAATTGGCCTTAGGATGATGCCCATACACACAAAGGAAGGGAGAGATCCCTGTAGCAGAGTGAGCCGCGTTGTTATAGGCAAACTCCGCCATGGACAGATGAGCAACCCAGTCAGTCTGACACTTGGAGACATAACACCTGAGGAACTGCTCCAAGGACTGGTTCACCCTTTCAGTCTGCCCATTAGACTGCGGATGGTAGCCTGACGACAAGCTGACAGAAATCTGGAGATCGGAACAAAATGCCCTCCAGAATTTGGCCACAAACTGGGATCTGCGGTCAGAGACCACATCAAGTGGCAACCCGTGGAGACGCACAACATGCAGCATAAATAATTCAGACAGGCGTCTGGCTGATGGCAGCCCAACCAGTGGAACGAAGTGCGCCATCTTCGAAAACCTGTCAACGACAACCCAGATGGCTGTCATCCCCGAGGATTTGGGCAAGTCCACCACAAAATCCATTGAAATGTGGGTCCATGGCTTAGATGGGATAGAGAGTGGATGTAATGGGCCAACAGGAACCCCTCTAGGAGTCTTATTTCGGGCACAGATGTCACATGCCCGAACCCACTGATCCACATCCTTAGCCACCGAGGGCCACCACACCGCCCTAGATAGCAACTCCCGAGTTCTGGCAATACCCGGGTGACCTGCCGACTTCTTGGCATGGAATTCCAGGAACACTCGCTGTCTTAACCTAGGAGGCACAAACAAAAGACCTACCGGAAGGTCTGGAGGAGCCTGCTCCTGTGCTCTAAGGACTAATGATAAGAGGTCCTGGGTAATGCCCACTTTAATACATGATGGGGAAACAATGGGCAACGGCTCCTCGGTGGTCTCCTGGATTGGAGCAAAACTCCGCGAGAGCGCATCAGCCTTGATGTTTTTTGACCCAGGGCGATATGTTATCAAAAAATTAAAGCGAGCAAAAAACAAAGCCCATCGTGCCTGCCTGGCATTGAGACGCTTCGCTGACTCTAAATATGCCAGATTCTTATGGTCAGTGAGAATTGAGACCACAAACTTAGCCCCCTCAAGCCAGTGTCTCCACTCCTCGAGTGCATCCTTAATAGCCAACAATTCCCGGTTACCCACGTCATAATTCATCTCGGCAGGCGAAAATTTATGGGAAAAGTAAGCACAGGGATGAAGGCGATTATCAGACACTCCCATCTGAGAAAGCACTGCCCCAATACCCATCTCAGAGGCATCCACCTCCACCACAAAAGGACGCTCTGGATCTGGGTGTCGCAGCACCTTGGCCGAAACAAATGCCCTTTTGAGACGGGCAAAAGCCGCTTTAGCCTCACAAGACCAGTGAGCAACATCCGCCCCTTTCTTAGTGAGTGCCACCAAGGGCGCCACTATAGACGAAAATCCAGCGATAAATCGTCTATAAAAATTCGCAAAGCCCAGGAAACGCTGAAGCGCCTTCAAACTAGTGGGCTGCACCCAATCCAGGACTGCCTGTACCTTGGAACCCTCCATTTGGAAACCTTCTGGGGAGATAATATATCCTAGAAATGCGATTTGCTGAACTTCAAATTCGCACTTCTCCAGCTTCGCCCCAAGCCGGTGGTCTCTGAGTTTCTGGAGGACTAAGCGTACATGCTTCCGATGTTCCTCCAGGGAATGGGAGAAGATTAGGATGTCATCTAAGTATACAACTAAGAATCTATCCAAATATTCCCTGAGCACATCATTCATGAAATCCTGGAAGACTGCCGGGGCATTACAGAGCCCAAAAGGCATCACCAAATATTCATAATGCCCTGAGTGGGTATTAAAGGCAGTCTTCCATTCATCCCCCTCTCTTATTCGGATTAGATTGTACGCACCGCGTAGGTCAATCTTAGAAAAAATGGTGGCAGTACGAAGCTGGTCAAACAAGACCGAAATGAGAGGCAGTGGGTATGAGTTTTTAATCGTGATACGGTTCAATTCCCTGAAGTCGATGCAGGGTCGCAACGAACCGTCCTTTTTACCCACGAAGAAGAACCCCGACCCAACTGGAGACTGTGAAGGTCTGATAAATCCCTTAGCCAAGTTCTCCTGAATGTACTCTGCCATAGCCTGAGTCTCAGGACGTGACAGGGAGTACAACCTGCTCTTGGGAAGCTTAGCATTTGGCAACAAATCAATGGCACAGTCATAGGGGCGATGGGGAGGTAGTACCTCTGCAACTTTTTTGGAGAACACGTCCGCAAAATCTGCATAACACCCTGGCAATCCTGGCAAACTTAGCTGCGAGAGCCTGACTGGAAGGCTCAAGCAACTCCTGAAACAATCAGTACCCCAACTAAGAATCTCCCTAGAGAGAGACCCAGTCAAATTGAGGATTGTGGGCCCTTAACCAGGGTAACCCCAACACCAATGGGGCAAAAGTACAGACAGTCACATAAAAGGACAATTTTTCAGAGTGTGTGGCTCCAATAAACAAAGAAATCTGGCTAGTGCAAGAGGTAATTTTACCTTGGGATAATGGTTCCCCGTTTAACCCACAAATCTCAATTTCCGATGCCAAGGGTACTAAGGGAACAGAGTGTTTCAGGGCGAATTGGCGGTCCATAAAAACCCCGTCGGCCCCACTGTCCACAAAGGCCTCAGTCTTGACAGTTTGACCGAGGATCTTCAAGGTCACCGGAATGATAAAAGTCTTCTTGGGAAATTCTGACTTCTGGCCTGACAGGATATTTCCCATCACCCTCAGGCCCTGAAGTTTTCCAGCTTTTCTGGGCATGATACTACCACATGACCTTTATTCCCACAGTACAAACACAACCCCTGCTGTCTCCTCCGCGTCTTCTCACGCGAGGAGAGGCGGGTAGCCCCAATCTGCATAGGCTCCTCAGAAAATTCCTCAGAGTCTGAGGTTCCCTTGGGAAGGAAGGAAATCTCAGTCTCCCTTTCAAGCCTACGCTCTCTCAGCCGTCTATCCACCCGGATGGATAACTGCATGAGCTGATCCAAGCTATCAGGCAAGGGATATTGTACCAGTTGGTCCTTTATCTGGTTAGAAAGACCTCTTCGGTACTGGTGTCTCAGGGCTGGGTCATTCCACTGGGTATCATGGGCCAACCTCCGAAACTCCGTACAGTAAACCTCAACTGGCCTTCGCCCTTGCTTAAGGATCGAAATCTGAGCCTCGGCTGAGGCCGTCTTGTCAGGGTCATCATACAACATGCCCAGTGCCGTAAAAAAAGCATCAACACTTTTAAGCGACGGACAGTCAGGCTGCAACCCATATGCCCAGACCTGTGGGTCTCCTTGTAGCAAGGAAATCACTATGCCCACCCGCTGAATCTCCGACCCAGAAGACTGAGGCCTAAGCCGGAAGTATAGCTTGCAGCTCTCCTTGAAACAAAAGAACTGCGAGCGATCTCCAGAAAAACGATCCGGGAGATTTACTTTCGGCTCCTTAACCCCTGCAGGTGCTGCTGCTGCGGGAGCTCCACCAGCAGCCTGGGAGGTGTGCATTTTAATGGACAAATCATTAAATTGTCGAGTCAGGACCTGCACCTGATCGACCACCTGTTGCAACGTATTTTGAGGGGTATGCTCCATATTCCCACAAAATTTCAACAGGAGTATTAGGCTGCTGAATATGTTATGCACACCAGTGCCTGCAGGAAAGTACTGGTGTCAGAACTGTTATGCACTCCAGTGTCTGCAGGAATGTACTGGTGTTTGAACTGTTATGCAAAACAAATGGACTCACAGACAAACTGGGGAATATGACATAACGTACACAGAAGGTAATAGGGTAACAAAATACACACAAAGTGAACAGAGAAGCCCAGAGGCTAAGGAACTGGGTATCTCCTTTGTATTAGAACTGCACAGATGGAAAAAGCAAGATGTTGTGTTTTAATACATAGAGAACCCGAAATGCTGTTGCTAAGGGCAACAGCAAAACCCTAAAGGGTTACCAACGGGTGTGGCAGTAAACTCCTTGGTCAGAGATGGAATGATAGACACAAGGAGAGTCTCCACAATCCTATTTCTCACTTGCAGTGCACAGGTTTTAGCTTACTGCCACTAAACTGACCCCTGACACCTAGCACAGTGAGACAGGATTAGACAGGCAAGTCTTAGAATACAGCCGCAAACTTGCTAAGTTCACAGAGTGGTAACAGAACCCCAGCAAGCTAAACGACTGACTCCAGTCTTACTGCTAGGTCTGGATTGGCAGAGTGTAATACCAAATCACCAGGCCTATTTGCAGTAAGCAACAAACAAATACAAAGCTACACAGTACTGGCTAACTTTCATGAACTGACTAACCAACAAAGATTCAGCAGCATCTGCTTACCCTGAAAAGAGGCCTTATAAAGCAGGTGCTGTCCACGCCCCACTCAGACCTCACAGACTGTGAGCACAAAAACCAGCACCGGATCCCCTGCCGTGCACAGAGCCTATAACCACTGCACAGCAAAAGACCCGAACCGGAGTATCAGCTGCGCTCAGGTTACTCCACTAGCACTTGTCTCCCGGTTGCCATGACGACGTGGCAGCACAGGGCAGGAGACCCTAACAGCAGTCCAGTTCCTGATAGTCAAATTGAAGATGTCACTGTTGAAGTACACCAGGATGAGGAGGATATGGGTGTTGCTGGCGCTGAGGAGGAAATTGACAAGGAGGATTCTGATGGTGAGGTGGTTTGTTTAAGTCAGGCACCTGGGAAGACGCCTGTTGTCCGTGGGACGAATATGGCCATTGACATGCCTGGTCAAATTACAAAAAAAAATCACCTCTTCGGTGTGGAATTATTTTAACACAAATGCAGACAACAGGTGTCAAGCCGTGTGTTGCCTTTGTCAAGCTGTAATAAGTAGGGGTAAGGACGTTAACCACCTCGGAACATCCTCCCTTATACGTCACCTGCAGCGCATTCATCATAAGTCAGTGACAAGTTCAAAAACTTTGGATTACAGAGGAAGCAGTCCACTGACCACTAAATCCCTTCCTCTTGTAACCAAGCTTCTGCAAACCACACCACCAACTCCCTCAGTGTCAATTTCCTCCTTACACAGGAAAGCCAATAGTCCTGCAGGCCATGTCACTGGTAAGTCTGACAAGTCCTCTCCTGCCTGGGATTCCTCCGATGCATCCTTGAGTGTAACGCCTACTGCTGCTGGCGCTGCTGTTGTTGCTGCTGGGAGTCGATCGTCATCCCAGAGGGGAAGTCGGAAGACCACTTGTACTACTTCCAGTAAGCAATTGACTGTCCAACAGTCCTTTGCGAGGAAGATGAAATATCACAGCAGTCATCCTGCTGCAAAGCGGATAACTCAGGCCTTGGCAGCCTGGGCGGTGAGAAACGTGTTTCCGGTATCCACCGTTAATTCACAGGCAACTCAGACTTGATTGAGATACTGTGTCCCCGGTACCAAATACCATCTAGATTCCATTTCTCTAGGCAGGCGATACCGAAAATGTACACAGACCTCAGAAAAAGAGTCACCAGTGTCCTAAAAAATGCAGTTGTACCCAATGTCCACTTAACCACGGACATGTGGACAAGTGGAGCAGGGCAGACTCAGGACTATATGACTGTGACAGCCCACTGGGTAGATGTATTGCCTCCTGCAGCAAGAACAGCAGCGACGGCACCAGTACCAGCATCTCGCAAACGCCAACTCGTTCCTAGGCAGGCTACGCTTTGTATCACCGCTTTCCAGAAGAGGCACACAGCTGACAACCTCTTACGGAAACTGAGGAACATCACCGCAGAATGGCTTACCCCAAATGGACTCTCCTGGGGATTTGTGACATCGGACAACGCCAGCAATATTGTGCGTGCATTACATCTGGGCAAATTTCAGCACGTCCCATGTTTTGCACACACATTGAATTTGGTGGTGCAGAATTATTGAAAAAACGACAGGGGCGTGCAAGAGATGCTGTCGGTGGCCCGAAGAATTGCGGGCCACTTTCGGCATTCAGCCACCGCGTGCCGAAGACTGGAGCACCAGCAAACACTCCTGAACCTGCCCTGCCATCATCTGAAGCAAGAGGTGGTAACGAGGTGGAATTCAGTCCTCTATATGCTTCAGAGGATGGAGGAGCAGCAAAAGGCCATTCAAGCCTATACATCTGCCTACGATATAGGCAAAGGAGGGGTAATGCACCTGACTAAAGCGCAGTGGAGAATGATTTCAACGTTGTGCAAGGTTCTGCAACCCTTTGAACTTGCCACACGTGAAGTCAGTTCAGACACTGCCAGCCTGAGTCAGGTCATTCCCCTCATCTGGCTTTTGCAGAAGAAGCTGGAGACATTGAAGGAGGAGCTAAAACAGAGCGATTCCGCTAGGCATGTGGGACTTGTGGATGGAGCCCTTAATTCGCTTAACCAGGATTCATGGGTGGTCAATCTGTTGAAATCAGAGCACTACATTTTGGCCACCGTGCTTGATCCTAGATTTAAAACCTACGTTGTATCTCTATTTCCGGCAGACACAAGTCTGCAGAGGTTCAAAGACCTGCTGCAGGGCCGTCTTTTCGTATGGGCTCAATGGGCTCTTGCCCAAGGGCCCCAGGAGTATAAGGGCCCTAGGCTGATAGCTGAGGGTCCCCTCTTTCCAGGGGTACCAGATTTTTGAAAATCGTCCCTGGGGAACCGGAGATATCCGACTTGAAAGCAGTGGTCCCCATCCAAGCCTGTTAATTGCTCTTCCGAGCCTGATATCTCGGGTTCTGTCTGACTTAGAATATTTCTGAAGATATAAACCAAAAGCTGTTACTCTCCCCTTTTGGTGGACACTGGCAGCTTGTCTCTACTATGCCCAGAACCAGAGATATCAGCCTTCAAGCAGCTGGTCCCTGCTCCAGCTCCACACTCCTGGTATGCAGTTTTATATTTTCATTGGTGAATTGCTCTGGCTCCTGTACTCTTATCCCAAAGTCCCCAGAACCTTCTAATAGGTGGGACTCTCTAGTTTTTTATCCCATTCAAAGCTAAGAAATATATTTTCAGGAGCTTGAGATATCTGCAGTCAAGCAAGGTGCCATCCCACCGGAAAATGATAAATATTAAGCCCACTCCACTATCCACCCCTCCCCTATGTATTAAACACCCCCTACCACCCTGGAAGTCATGTACAAGGGCTTCTTCATTCAGCCCAATGCCCCCTTCTACAGTTTAGTTCCATCTGTGCAGTAAAGAAGTAATTAGCAGAAATTACTGCTCCAGGTCCTACATGCTGAGCGGAAGATAGAACGCCCCCTACCGCCCGCGGGACATCAAAGCTGCCGCTGATAGCACCCCCACCCCTACTGCTGGAAGATGGGTAGGGGGCCCAGTGCATTGCTGTGCCCAGGGGCCTACACTGCTGTTAAGACGGCTCTGACCTGCTGGTGAGAAAATTGTCAAGTCAAGCGGAACGTGACCCGTCAACAGCTCCTCCTTCACATTCTCCCGCAACTGGGGGTGCGAGGAAAAGGCTAAGAATTCCGAGCCCACCCGCTGGCGGTGATGCAGGGCAGTCTGGAGCGAGTGCTGACATCTGGTCTGGACTGAAGGACCTGCCAACGATTACTGACATGTCATCTACTGTCACTGCATATGATTCTCTCACCATTGAAAGAATGGTGGAGGATTATATGAGTGACCGCATCCAAGTAGGCACGTCAGACAGTCCGTACGTATACTGGCAGGAAAAAGAGGCAATTTGAAGGCCCTTGCAGAAACTGGCTTTATTTTACCTAAGTTGCCCACCCTCCAGTGTGTACTCCGAAAGAGTGTTTAGTGCAGCCGCTCACCTTGTCAGCAATCGGCGTACGAGGTTACTTCCAGAAAATGTGGAGAAGATGATGTTCATCAAAATGAATTATAATCAATTCCTCCGTGGAGAAATTCACCAGCAATTGCCTCCAGAAAGTACACAGGGACCTGAGATGGTGGATTCCAGTGGGGACGAATTAATAATCTGTGAGGAGGGGGATGTACACAGTGAAATGGGCGAGGAATCGGACGATGAGGAGGAGGTGGACATCTTGCCTCTGTAGAGCCAGTTTGTGCAAGGAGAGATTGATTGATTCTTTTTTGGTGGGGGCCCAAACCAACCAGTCATTTCAGTCACAGTTGTGTGGCAGACCCTGTCGCTGAAATGATGGGTTTGTTAAAGTGTGCATGTCCTGTTTATACAACATAAGGGTGGGTGGGAGGGCCCAAGGACAATTCCATCTTGCACCTCTTTTTTCTTTCATTTTTCTTTGCGTCATGTGCTGTTTGGGGAGTGTTTTTTGGAAGGGCCATCCTGCGTGACACTGCAGTGCCACTCCTAGATGGGCCAGGTGTTTGTGTCGGCCACTAGGGTCGCTTAGCTTACTCACACAGCTACCTCATTGCGCCTCTTTTTTTCTTTGCGTCATGTGCTGTTTGGGGACTATTTTTTTTGAAGTGCCATCCTGCCTGACACTGCAGTGCCACTCCTAGATGGGCCAGGTGTTTGTGTCGGCCACTTGTGTCGCTTAGCTTAGCCATCCAGCGACCTTGGTGCAAATTTTAGGATTAAAAATAATATTGTGAGGTGTGAGGTGTTCAGAATAGACTGAAAATGAGAGGAAATTATGGTTATTGAGGTTAATAATACTATGGGATCAAAATGACCCCCAAATTCTATGATTTAAGCTGTTTTTGAGGGGTTTTTGTAAAAAATACCCGAATCCAAAACACACCCGAATCCGACAAAAAATTTTCAGGGAAGTTTTGCCAAAACGCATCCGAATCCAAAACACGGCCGCGGAACCGAATCCAAAACCAAAACACAAAACCCGAAAAATGTCCGGTGCACATCACTAATTAGAAGTAAGCCCGGCGACAGGGGGTACAAGGAGCTCAGTCGTACTGGGCCTGAGGTCCCATGGGGCTCTCAGATAACTACATCTTTAACCACCGCCGCAGCACGGTAAACCGCCAGTCGCTGCTGCAAAAAAGTCTTTGTTTATTGTGGTGCAGCGTGAGTCACGTCATGACATTTCGCTGCTGCGCTGAAAGGCAGATATTCCACAGTGCATAAAGGAACAACCAGAAGACGCAGAAGGAGGTAAGTGACAGTGGACTGCATGCAGCTGGAGAGGCAGAAGGGGCTGGCACTGGGGATTCACTGGGGGCTGAAGAGTCAAAAGGGGGTTGGAATTGAGGAGTCATTTGGGGACTCGAGAGACAGAAAGGCTGGAGCTGTGAAGACACTGGGGGGGTGGGTGGCTGGAGAGACAGAAAGGGGCTGGAGTTGGTAAGGCACTGGGGGGCTGGAGAGACAGAAAGGGGCTGGGGTTGGTAAGACACTGGGGGGGGGGGGAGCTGGAGAGACAGGAAGGGTCTGGAGCTGGAAAGACACTGGTAGGGGGCTGGAGAGACAGGAAGGGGCTGGAGAGACAGAAAGAAGCTGGAGCTGGTAAGACACTGGTGGGGGGCTGGAGAGACAGGAAGGGGCTGGAGAGACAGAGGCTGGAGCTGGTAAGACACTGGTGGGGGCTGGAGAGACATGAAGGGGCTGGAGAGACAAAAAGGGTCTGGAGCTGGTAAGACACTGGGGGGGGGGGGCTGGAGAGACAGGAAGGGGCAGGAGTTGGTAAGACACTGGGGGGGCTGGAGAGACAGAAAGAGTCTGGAGCTGGTAAGACACTGGGGGCTGGAGAGACAGAAAGTTGAGGATGGAGAAACAAAGGTCTGGAGCTGGTAAGACACTGGGGGGGGGGGGGGGGCTGGAGAGACAGAAAGGGGCTGGAGAGACAGAAAGAGTCTGGAGCTAGCTGGTAAGACACTGGGGGCTGGAGAGACAGGAAGGGGCTGGAGTTGGTAAGACACTGGGGGGCTGGAGAGACAGAAAGGGGCTGGAGTTGGTAAGACACTGGGGGCTGGAGAGACAGAAAGGGGCTTGAGTTGGTAAGACACTGGGGGCTGGAGAGACAGAAAGGGGCTGGAGTTGGTAAGACACTGGGGGCTGGAGAGACAGAAATTGGCTGGAGCTGGGAAGACATGGGGGGCTGGAGAGACAGGAAGAGGCTGGAGCTGGGAAATACTGGGGGGGGCTGGAGATACATAAAGAGGCTGGAGCTGGTAAGACACTGGTGGGGGGGCTGGAGAGACATGAGGGGCTGGAGAAACAGAGGCTGGAGTTGGTAAGACACTGGGGGGGGGGCTGGAGAGACAGAAAGGGGCTGGAGCTGGTAAGATACTGGGGGGGCTGGTGAGAGAGGAAGGAGCTGGAGAGACAGAAAGAAGCTGGAGCTGGTAAGACACTGATGGGCTGGAGAGACAGAAAGAAGCTGGAGCTGGCAAAACACTGCGGGCTGCAGAGACTGAAATAGGTTGGAGTTGGTAAGACACTGGGGGGCTGGAGAGACAGAAAGGGGCTGGAGTTGGTAAGACACTGGGGGGCTGGAGAGGCAGAAAGGGGCTGGAGTTGGTAAGACACTGGGGGACTGGAGAGACAGAAAGAGTCTGGAGCTGGTAAGACACTGGGGGACTGGAGAGACAGGAAGAGGCTGTAGCTGGTAAGACACTGGGGGGGGGGGGGGCTGGAGAGACAGAAAGAGTCTGGAGCTGGAAAGACACTGGGGGCTGGAGAGACAGAAAGGGGCTGGAGTTAAGACATTGGGGGGCTGGAGAGACAGGAAGGGGCTGGAGAGACAGAAAGAAGCTGGAGCTGGTAAGACACTGGTGGGGGCTGGAGAGACAGAGGCTGGAGTTGGTAAGACACTGGGGGGGGGGAGCTGGAGAGACAGAAAGGGGCTGGAGCTGGTAAGATACTGGGGGGCTGGAGAGACAGGAAGGGTCTGGAGAGACAGAAAGAGTCTGGAGCTAGCTGGTAAGACACTGGGGGCTGGAGAGACAGAAAGGGGCTGGAGTTGGTAAGACACTGGGGGACTGGAGAGACAGAAAGAGTCTGGAGCTGGTAAGACACTGGGGGGCTGGAGAGACAGGAAGAGACTGTAGCTGGTAAGACTCTGGGGGGGCTGGAGAGACAGAAAGAGTCTGGAGCTGGAAAGGCACTGGGGGCTGGGGAGACAGAAATGGGCTGGAGTTGGTAAGACACTGGGGGGCTGGAGAGACAAAGGGGCTGGAGCTGGTAAGACACTGGGGAGCTGGAGAGGCAGAAAGGAGATGGAGCTGGTAAGACACTAGGGGTGGGGCTGGAGAGACAGAAAGAGGCTGGAGCTAGGAAGACACTGGGGGGGGAGACAGGAAGAGGCTGGAGCTTGGAAGACACTGGGGGGGGGCCTGGAGAGACAGAGGCTGGAGTTGGTTAGACACTGGGGGGGGGGGGGGCTGGAGAGACAGAAAGGGGATGGAGCTGGTAAGATACTGGGGGGGGGGGCTGGAGAGACAGGAAGGGTCTGGAGAGACAGAAAGAGTCTGGAGCTAGCTGGTAAGACACTGGGGGCTGGAGAGACTAAAAGGGGCTGGAGTTGGTAAGACACTGAGGGGCTGGAGAGACAGAAAGGGGATGGAGTTGGTAAGACACTGGGGGACTGGAGAGACAGAAAGAGTCTGGAGCTGGTAAGACACCGGGGGGCTGGAGAGACAAAGGGGCTGGAGCTGGTAAGACACTGGGGGGCTGGAGAGGCAGAAAGGAGCTGGAGCTGGTAAGACACTGGGGGTGGTGGTGGGGGGGGGCTGGAGAGACAGAAAGAGGCTGGAGCTGGGAAGACACTGGGGGGGGGAGACAGGAAGAGGCTGGAGCTGGAAAAACACTGGGGGGGGCTGGAGAGACAGAAAGAGGCTGGAGCTGGTAAGACACTGGGGGGGCTGGAGCTGTTAAGACACGGGGGGGGGGACTGGAGAGACAGAAAGGGGCTGGAGCTGGTAAGACACTGGTGGGGGGCTGGAGAGACAGAAAGAAGCTGGAGCTGGTAAGACACTGGTGGGGGCTGGAGAGACAGGAGGGGCTGGAGAGACAGAAAGAGGCTTGAGCTGGTAAAACACTGGGGGGGGGGGGGGAAGGGCTGGAGAGACAGAAAAGGGCTGGAGCTGGTAAGACGCCCCATACAGTGATACAAGGAACAGCACGCCCCATACAGTGATACAAGGAACAGCACGCCCTCTACAGTGATGCAAGGAACATGCACAGCCCCTACGTCCCCTACGCTGCACCTGTGTATAATGCCCACATGTATATATCGCTGCACCTGTGTATAATGCCCATATGTATATACTGCTGCACCTGTGTATAATGCCTACATGTATATACCGCTACACCTGTGTATAATGCTCACATATATATATCACTGCACATGTGTATAATGCCCACATGTATATACTGCTGCACCTGTGTATAATGCCCACATGTATATACCGCTGCACCTGTATATAATGGGGCAAATTCAGTAAGGATTGCAAACATTACAAATTAGCAAAAATTGCGAGCAAAAGCAAAATTGCGAAATCACGCCCAAACGGAAAAACTGCAACACTAATTTAATTTAACAAAAAGAAGGTGGCCTTGTGAAATGTGCAAATATTGCGAAAACCATCCTAATCGCAGTTTTTTGCGTTCACGTTTCCGATGTTGCATTTTTTGCTAACAACAGTGTTTTTCCCTTAAAACATGCACAACCTACTTTCCTGCACCCAAATTAAAGAAACTACTCAACAATTGTAATTCAATTCAATCATCACTTAATTGGTCAAATGATCTTGTGATAATTTAGCAATTATTATCTTAAAGACACCATAGTGCTTTTCTTCAAACATTGACTAATGCCCATAACTGTGTTCAAATATATTCAACTAGAGAGAGTGTGAATTCTAACCTCTAAACCCTACACAACAACAATTATTGGGATATGTTTTAACAAACACACTTTTTTTGGAGTCAAAATATTTTAATTCGGAAACCGTAACATTTTTATTAAAAAAAATTAAAAAATTGTGTTTTTTGGATTGTGAAGTGGTGAAACATTACATATTATTTTTTCTTTGCTGTTATTTACATACCTTACTTTAAGGAATTATGGCCCTCATTCCGAGTTGTTCGCTCGGTATTTTTCATCGCATCGCAATGAAAATCCGCTTAGTACGCATGCGCAATGTTCGCACTGCGACTGCGCCAAGTAACTTTACTATGTAGAAAGTAATTTTACTCACGGCTTTTTCATCGCTCCGGCGATCGTAATGTGATTGACAGGAAATGGGTGTTACTGGGCGGAAACACGGCGTTTCAGGGGCGTGTGGCTGAAAACGCTACCGTTTCCGGAAAAAACGCAGGAGTGGCCGGAGAAACGGTGGGAGTGCCTGGGCGAACGCTGGGTGTGTTTGTGACGTCAACCAGGAACGACAAGCACTGAACTGATCGCACAGGCAGAGTAAGTCTGAAGCTACTCTGAAACTGCTAAGTAGTTAGTAATCGCAATATTGCGAATACATCGGTCGCAATTTTAAGAAGCTAAGATTCACTCCCAGTAGGCGGCGGCTTAGCGTGTGTAACTCTGCTAAATTCGCCTTGCGACCGATCAACTCGGAATGAGGGCCCATGTGTAAAGATTTGTTTCAATAAGTATACAGATGGAGCAGAATTTGCAAAACTTGAAAATAAAAAAGATGGTGTTGCTGTTCTTCAACATATGTTTATGTGTGTAGCGCACAAATAAAATGTAAAAAATAAAATAAATGTATGTGGGTATGTTTTGTTTAACAAAAAAATGTTAGGAAGCTAAATGTCATTCAGCAAATACTACTAAGCAAAATGCTTGTAAAGGTTATTTTACATTTGCTTCTATCAAATAGTGTGGTTGTCAAACCTCGATTGTTAGTAAGTGTAAACACAAATTGGTTAGTAACATATATTTTCACAATCAACATGTGTTACTGTTATGAACCACAGGTAGTGGTTCATTCCTATTTTATGTTTATAGTTGTCTTGCAGGCCAGGATTTCCCGTTGCTCTGGTTTAAGAAGACTCTTGTTTGCTGCCGGTGGTGAGTCTGTGTAATTGCAGCTTGTTCCCATGTGTTCAGCCTGACCTGTCTGTTAATTGCACCTCTCAGTTGTGCAGCAAGGCAGCTGCACGACATAATTAATTAGGACTCTCTGTTATATTCTGGCTCAGTGCAATACACAGACGCTGGTGATAGTTCCAGAGTTCTTGAGTTCTGAGCTAGTCCCTGCCAGTTCTTGAGCTCCTGTCTAGCAGTGTCTGTCTAGCTGCTTCCAGTGTCGGTTCCAGTGTCTGATCCCTTGTCCTGCCGTGAAGCGTTCCTGTCCAGAAGTCCTGTGGCTTTGTCTGTGCCTGGTTGAGTATCTGGCTTCTTGGTGTCCACCGGTCTGTCGTTTGGGATTCTGCCTGTCCTCCGGTTCTGAGAGTCTGTGTCGGCTACATTGGGGGTTCCTGTCCATTTGCCAGTATTTGTACCGGTTCCGTGAGTAGCGGCTTTGCCGCATCCGTCGGCCTAGGCCGCAGTATTCTTTGGTTATATTTTGTTACTGGTGTTTTGCAGAGGGTTCTGCTTATGCTGTCACCGCCGGTACACAACAGTATTGTGTCGGCGTGTGGACAGCATTTCCTTTGTTGTTCTTTTCCTTTGGCGGCGTGCCGCACATATATTTAGTTTTAGGGTTGTTAGTAGCCCCTAGCCTTCTGTTTGCTTTAGTTAGAGGTCCCCTTGTTATTATCCTGTCTCGGTTCACGCCTTGTCTCACTCTAAGACCTGGGGGCATCGGAGTTGGGCAGACCTAATCCGCCCTTCAAACGCGGCTGCCGTGGGCCCAAGAAACCATAGTCACCCAGGCTTGAACTGACCACACGGGTGAAACAATGGAGGTAGGGTGCTAGGGGCTATTTCCACACCACACCTTATTTCAGCATCACGTTCTGGTGCTCTGGACTCACTACGCAACATCTCCCTTGTTTTGAGCACCAGGAACCTAACATTATCACCAGCCATACAACAAAAAAGAAACAAAGCTAAATAGTAGTTTTTTCTGTTTTGGTCCAGTGTCTTGTCTAGAATTCAGTGTGCAGAATCCAGTCCGGTGTTTAGAATCCAGTCCTGTCTAGAATTCAGTGTGCAGAATCCAGTCCGGTGTTTAGAATCCAGTCCTGTCTAGAATTCAGTGTGCAGAATCCAGTCCGTTGTGCAGAATCCAGTCCTGTATAGAATTCAGTGTGCAGAATCCAGTCCGGTGTGCAGAATCCAGTCTTGTCTTGTCTAGTTTTAAAAATAAAAGAAATGCAGTCCAGTCTTGTCTTGTCTAGTCTAGTCTAGTCTTGTCTAGTTTAAAATCCTCCTATGCCAACTATGCAAGCCCTGCAGGCGTCTCTCTCAGCCCTGCACTCTGCTTTCAGTGCGTTGAAACCTGAGCGACTGGAAGTTTTGCAGCAATCCTTAAAGCAACTGCAAAACCTTCTGACTAAAATTTTGCTTATCTTGGCAGAAGTCGTTGAGAGTTCATCTACCTCTAAAGAGACTCTTGCTCACAATATGGTGACAAGAGAATCCTCAGGTTCAGTTGGAGAGAAAAAGTTTAAAAGTTTTCTGCGGCCCAGGCTCTCAGAAGAGGAGCGTCTGCGTCGCAGAAACTTAAATTTATGCCTATATTGTGGGGGTTTAGGCCACTATCTGCAGACCTGTAAGTTGCGCAAGCCAAAGTGTGGCGACAAGTCCTGCCCTCTGGCCAAGTTGAGTCAGGATACAAGACCTACTCCTGTCTCTACTGTGGCAGAGGTACTTGTCACACAACCCACACTAAAAAGCACTCTGTCCTATAATTGGGGTCCTTGGGCTAGGGAGCCCCATTATAGATTCAGGAACCAAAGGAGAATGTTTCTCTCCTCTCTTGATTTTCCTGTTGAAGCAGAGTTGCAAACCCCTGGAGCGGTGCCCGATGCCCAGGGTCCTGGAGCGGTGCCCGATGCCCAGGGTCCTGGAGCGGTGCCCGATGCCCAGGGTCCTGGAGCGGTGCCCGATGCCCAGGGTCCTGGAGCGATGCCTGATGCCCAGGGTCCTGGAGCGGTGCCCGATGCCCAGGGTCCTGGAGCGGTACCCGATGCCCAGGGTCCTGGAGCGGTACCCGATGCCCAGAGTCCTGGAGCGGTACCTGATGCTCAGAGTCCTGGAGCGGTACCCGATGCTCAGAGTCCTGGAGTGGTACCCGATGCTCAGAGTCCTGGAGCGGTACCCGATGCCCAGAGTCCTAGAGCGGTACCCGATGCCCTTGATCATAGAGGGACATCGAATATTATAGCTCAGGTGTCAATACCAGTAGGAGTCTCAGAAGCTGTTACCCCAGGTAGGGACTTGAAAAGCGCAACTCCAGAGAAGGTGTCTGAAACCATAGTTCTAGAAGGGAACTCGAGAAGCAAAACCCCAGAAGGGATCTTTGAAGTAATATCCCCAAGTGGGGTCTCGAGAGACACAGCCCCAGAGAAGGGTCTAGAAGTCGCTACCCCAGGAAAGGACTCAAGAGGCATAGCGTTAGTGGAGGTTCTGAAGGTTATATCTTCAGCAAAAGTCCTGGAAGTCATTGTCTCGGGAGAAGTTGCGATAATTATCGACTCAGAGAGGGAGGCTGACGGCCCGGTCCCAGAGAGGGAGGCTGACGGCCCGGTCCCAGAGAGGGAGGCTGACGGCCCGGTCCCAGAGAGGGAGGCTGACGGCCCGGTCCCAGAGAGGGAGGCTGACGGCCCGGTCCTAGAGAGGGAGGCCGATGGCCCGGTCCCAGTAAAAGAATCCGAGGTGCTGACCCCAGTGGGGTTCCCAAAGGCCACTGCCCCAGCGGGGTTCCCGAAGGCCACTGCCCCAGCAGGGTTCCCGAAGGCCACTGCCCCATCGGGGTTCCCGAAGGCCACTGCCCCGGGTGGGGTTCTGAGGGCCACTGCCCCAGGTGGGGTTCAGAAAGTCACTGCTCCTGGTGGGGTTCAGAAAGTCACAGCCTCGAGGAAGGTCTGTAATGACTTGGTCACAGTGAAGCACTCCAGCCAGTCAGCACAAAAATCACAGCCTATTACCATTGCTACTGGATGTGCTTTCCTGTCTTCTCCCTACAGAAAATCTTCTAAAGTTTCAGTACCTAGGGGGATGGAACCAATCTATGGTCTGTTCTCAGATTCCGAAACTGATGAGGTTTCTTATATGCCGGGGCACTCCGGTAGGAGACAGAAGAAGCATCTGATTGCTCGACCTATATGTTTTGAAGAATTTTTTAAGCCAGAGATTTCTTCCTTTCCTGGTGTCGCCAAGCAAGCACAGGGTAAAAAGAAGAAAAAGAAATATTGCTGACTCTTGCCTTGTGGTGTATATATATATATATATATATATATATATATATATATAAAAAAAGTTTTTTTTTCTTCCTTGTCTTGTGTCCTGTGGCCACCGTCAAGGGGGGGGGGGGGGGGGCACTGTTACAAGCTGTTGCCACAGCTTGTTTCTGTTTTCTTGCCTGTTGGACCAGTGTGTCAGGGTTTTTTTTTGTATCCCTTGTTTTGGAAAGACTGAATTTTGGGGTCCGCTGACCCCTCCTCAAGGGGGGGGGGGGTACTGTTATGAGCCACGGCTATGGCTCATTCCTGTTTTGCATTTTGGTTATGTATTTTAAGTTATACTTCTGTTTCTGTTCCCCGTGGGTGTCATGGGGTGTTCGGAGCCCACCCTTAAGGAGAGGGTACTGTTATGAACCACAGGTAGTGGTTCATTCCTATTTTATGTTTATAGTTGTCTTGCAGGCCAGGATTTCCCATTGCTCTGGTTTAAGAAGACTCTTGTTTGCTGCCGGTGGTGAGTCTGTGTAATTGCAGCTTGTTCCCATGTGTTCAGCCTCACCTGTCTGTTAATTGCACCTCTCAGTTGTGCAGCAGGGCAGCTGCACGACATAATTAATTAGGACTCTCTGTTATATTCTGGCTCAGTGCAATACACAGACGCTGGTGATAGTTCCAGAGTTCTTGAGTTCTGAGCTAGTCCCTGCCAGTTCCTGAGCTCCTGTCTAGCAGTGTCGGTTCCAGTGTCGGTTCCAGTGTCGGTTCCAGTGTCGGTTCCAGTGTCGGTTCCAGTGTCTGATCCCGTGTCCTGCCGTGAAGCGTTCCTGTCCAGAAGTCCTGTGGCTTTGTCTGTGCCTGGTCGAGTATCTGGCTTCTTGGTGTCCACCGGTCTGTCGTTTGGGATTCTGCCTGTCCTCCGGTTCTGAGAGTCTGTGTCGGCTACATTGGGGGTTCCTGTCCGTTTGCCAGTATTTGTACCGGTTCCGTGAGTAGCGGCTTTGCCGCATCCGTCGGCCTAGGCCGCAGTATTCTTTGGTTATATTTTGTTACTGGTGTTTTGCAGAGGGTTCTGCTTATGCTGTCACCGCCGGTACACAACAGTATTGTGTCGGCGTGTGGACAGCATTTCCTTTGTTGTTCTTTTCCTTTGGCGGCATGCCGCACATATATTTAGTTTTAGGGTTGTTAGTAGCCCCTAGCCTTCTGTTTGCTTTAGTTAGAGGTCCCCTTGTTATTATCCTGTCTCGGTTCGCGCCTTTTCTCACTCTAAGACCTGGGGGCATCGGAGTTGGGCAGACCTAATCCGCCCTTCAAACGCGGCTGCCGTGGGCCCAAGAAACCATAGTCACTCAGGCGTGAACTGACCACACGGGTGAAACAATGGAGGTAGGGTGCTAGGGGCTATTTCCACACTACACCTTATTTCAGCATCACGTTCTGGTGCTCTGGACTCACTACGCAACATCTCCCTTGTTTTGAGCACCAGGAACCTAACAGTTACAGAGTTAAACAATACCTTACATGTTTCTAAGGTGGTCATTCCGAGTTGATCGCTCGCTAGCAGTTTTTAGCAGCCATGCAAGCGCTGTGCCGCCGCCCCCTGGGAGTGTATTTTAGCTTAGCAGAAGTGCGAACGAAAGGATCGCAGAGCGGCGGCCAATTTTTCTTGTGCAGTTTTAGAGTAGCTCAATACCTACTCAGCGCTTGCGATCACTTCACACTGTTCAGTTCCTGTTTTGATGTCACAAACACGCCCTGCATTCACCCAGCCACGCCTGCGTTTTTCTTGGCACGCCTGCGTTTTTATGAAAACTCCCTAAAAACAAACAAACATCAAACAGCGCTAAAAAAGAGGTGTATATATTTTAATAAAAGATAATTACATGAATATATAGATGTGTACAAGTACCGGCAGTGATTGCACTTAGAGCCCTACATGCATAACAGTTCCAGCTTATTTGTTAGTATAACTGATTAGTAATCATGCACAGATGATATGTTAGTCCAAGATAATAAGGGCTTCATGCAGTTAAAACAGCTGTGATGGTGGCTTTTTCAGTGCACTGAAATTGATGATTCCTTGTCCAGTTTAAAGATGGTATCAATGTTATTATGAAGATGGAACTTGGACAGGAGTTTTAATCAGAGATGTTTTAGAACAGTGAAGCACATCGGTATTTAATATCACCTTTTGCGTAACGCCCAGCTCCCAGCAGGGGGCAGTTTCGGGGACTCCTGGCTCCTGGTGTCTTCAACACATTTGTGGTGCCATATCCGGAGGGTCCAAAACAGAGGGCTTTTCAAAGGATAACTTTACCGAGTGACGGATGCCAGTACTGGACACCAAAAATGACGTCTTATGCGTTTCTCCGCCTTCAGTCACGTCAGCGGCTTCTTCAGAGACGCAAAAGGTGATATTAAATACCGATGTGCTTCACTGTTCTAAAACATCTCTGATTAAAACTCCTGTCCAAGTTCCATCTTCATATTAACATTGATACCATCTTTAAACTGGACGAGGAATCATCAATTTCAGTGCACTGAAAAAGCCACCATCACAGCTGTTTTTAACTGCATGAAGCCCTTATTATCTTGGACTAACATATCATCTGTGCATGATTACTAATCAGTTATACTAACAAATAAGCTGGGACTGTTATGCATGTAGGGCTCTAAGTGCAATCACTGCCGGTACTTGTACACATCTATATATTCATGTAATTATCTTTTATTAAAATATATACACCTCTTTTTTAGCGCTGTTTGAGGTTTGTTTGTTTTATGTCTATTTAGGGGTTGAGTATTCCCCTTTTTTAACAGCTGCTGTAAGATTGGTGTAATTATTGAGCATTGGCTGAAAGCTATCCATAGATGCAATCAGCTCTAGCGCCGAACTTTTGTTTTGTTGTCCACTCCCTAAAAACGGTCAGTTGACACCCAGAAATGCCCACTTCATGTCTGTCAATCACTCTGTGGCTGGGGCCACCAGTGCAACTGAAAAGCTTCGCTAGACCTTGTGTGAAACTACATCGTTTGATGCAATTGTACGACATGTGTGCGCATTGCGCTGCATGCGCAGAAGTGCCATTTTTTTGCCTCATCGCTGCACAGCATACGAATGCAGCTAGCGATCAACTCGGAATGACCCCCCAAGTTCCAATACAGCCGAATGAAGTGATTTGTGGGCAGCGGTGTGAGGTGTATCAGCTGGATGTAATAACACAATGAATGCAGTATACATGCAGTCTACAACTGAGGTCAGCTTGTGCAATTTTTAAGGTAGACCTGTAATCACTCAGAAACTGCACATCAGAAATGTGCGATCTGTTGTAAAAATTGCGAATGCACCGCCCACCGACAATCAGCATACGCCCACAACACACCCCGCAACACGCCCCTGATCGTAGTTTTTGCGAGTCCAGCCCTTTAGTACGCCCCCTACACGCCTACTTTTTGTAGTGCATATGCAGTTTTTGTTAAGTCTCAGAAATTGTTTTTTCCTCCGTTTTTGCTATTTCAGTTGCAGAATTTGTGTTTTTACGCTTTTTTTGCTAGTTTTGCTGATTTGCGATCCTTGATGAATTAGGCCCAATGCCCACATGTATATACTGCTGCACCTGTGTATAATGCCCACATGTATATACTGCTGCACCTGTGTATAATGCCCACATGTATATACTGCTGCACCTGTGTATAATGACCACATGTATATACTGCTGCACCTGTGTATAATGCCCAAATGAACCCTTTGGCTCATATATTGCATATAAATCTAGTTCTGGTGCTAGCCAGTGCCTTCTGAGCCATTTACCTCAGCGCACGCCCCTGGTTTCTGAAGTTGTAACGCACTGGCACTCTTTGTGATTTATTGCACTTGCACTTTCTTAAGTACGTGGTTTATATAATTGTAGAATGTGTTACTGTCTGAAAAAACCTTACGTCATATGTTTCCATTTATTAAGGACATTGGCCCTTTATGATATAGTCTAGGAGGATTACGGACCAGGAAGACTACATGATGACTGTGTAACATTAATACCAGAGATTTATACATCATTGTCTATATCACTTCTGTCATGATTGGACGCCATTCTGACGCCAGATTGTGCATAACTGCAAATAATATTGTATTGATCAATGTCTGCAAATGCCCTGTGTGTGGTTATGTAGAAATCCTGTGTGAAAAGGATCATAGGAGACTTCGGCCTGACGTGCCACTGCACCCATGCTGATCTTAAAGGGGGAGGTGTCATGATCTAGGCTATTTCAAGTAGGAATAGGCCTGTTAATAAGTAGTGTGATATCAATATAGATGACACCAGGATATCCGAGGGACGCATCAATGGATGTGATGCCAATGCATCTGGGTTATATCGAAATGGGCATGATTGAAATTTGTATTATTCCAATTGATGTATCAATGTACCAGTATGTGATAACTGTCTTTGCATGTCAAATGGTTGAAGTTTGATTGATCTGCTGGCATTTCATTGTAGCCACAGAACTCAGAGACACACTGACTGTTTAGGTGTGAAATTCCTTGTGACCAGAGCTAGTTTGATTACCCCAGAACCAGAGCTAGGGCCAGAGAGGTGTTAAACCCTTCCTGCTCTGTGTTCTCTCAGAACTAGCCATTTGTTTACACAATAACCATGGCCAGAGCTTCAAACAAGCAATTAAAATAAGATAAGGCAATTTGGCCTGCTAGTATTTCCAATACCCCTTTCACACCAGCACCTCTGAACACGGGTTATTGGCACATGAACACGCATAACCCGTGTTCCTGTGCGGTATGAAAGGGTACCGGGCTGAAATACCAGGTCCAGTGACCTGGTATTTCAACCCTGCTCTTGACCAGGGTTGAACCCGTGTTCAACCCGGCTCACTGTGTGGTGTGAACGGGAGCCGGGTCAATGCGTCCCTGCTCCTGTTCACTCTCTATGTACAGGCGGCGCTTGGAGATCATGCGATCTCTAGCACTGCCCCCGCCGCGTCACTGCTGATGTCAGCAACCCAGCAATATGCCGGGCTGCTGACTGCGGTATGCAGGGCGTCTTACCCGGGAATGTCCCTGCATGATCCCGGGACCATATTCCCGGGTAAGACCCTGCATTTTTGGTGTGAAAGGGGTATAAGAGACCCCACAGTATATATTATAACAGTGTCTTAGTATGATTGATAAATCTGATTGGCCATCTTCAAAAGGAAGGGGAAGAGTAATTAGCCAGCCCCTGCGTATATGACCAAGAGACCCCATGTTACAGTTGAGTTTACACAATTAACTCTGATCTGGAAAAGGTTAAAATTAACTCTCCAGGGGGAGGGGGGCTGAAGGGGCAGCCTGAGTTTTAAATAGGAGAAACACAGACTGCAAAGTGTGCATTATCAAAGAAGCGAGTCAGGAGAACATTCCGGCTCTGTAATTTCCCGATATATCTGAAGAGGCTTCATTTCACCCCATCGTTCTACTCTGCATGTGTGCTAGGATCAGTGGGTTTATCTCCCTATTTTTATTTTCTTGAAATTATCTTTTCTGCTGTGACTTTTTACTTTTTATCATTATATTCTTGTAACTTTCTTTTTTCTGTAACATAAGCTTTGAAGTGTTTTACTTGAATTAAATAATCCGTTTTAGATCTGGTTTCTGTTGTGTATCCAACCCAACTCTCTGAAAGAGGCGTTACCAAAATATTAATAATTCTGGGTGCAGGCAAAAGCCATAAGTTTGCCTTGGGTCATACCCTAAATGTTTGTATTTTGGCTGGTGGCAGTGACCGTGGTGAAATTGACGCATGCACTCAGGTATCCAGTAGCGGTGTCACGTGGCAGGGATTCACCGATTGGCGTATCTGGGGAATCACCGTGCCTAGGATCATGACAACTTCCATAAGAGCACTGTGCAATATACGTGAATAAGCTGTGTGCGCTAATTGGTGCTAGTTAACTTAATTGTCTGCAGTTCATGGCAGCATCTACAGATAATGAATTATTTAACCCTCTGCTCTTCCCTACGGATATGTTCAGTTACTCAGAACCTGAAGCTGAGCAAATGTTATTGAATAAACAAATGGATGATCAAGTGGAAACTCTCCCCCTGGAGGTGGTGTTCCGGGATTTATTAAAACTCCAAGAGGACTCAGGGTGCGGAAGTGTCCCATTATTGGACGCTTTGACCCGACATTCTGTAAAAGATGGATATCCATTGATGTAATATTATTGATTATTGGACAGACTAAAAAATAATTACCTACAATGGTGGAGAAGATTGTGCAGTTGAGTCTATCCATCTTCAAAACTTGCGGGCAGACATGGAATCAGATTGCTTAGTAACATTACACAACCAGCTGACAACCTATAAACGGGATCTAATCAAGTTTAAGCGTGAAAAGCTTCATAAAGTAGAAGCGGACTACGAACACCAACAGGTATACCAATGAATAACGGGTAGCGATCAAGCGGATCATAAAAAAACTTTGTTTCCGGAGAGCAAGACGTCGTAGAGTTGCAGTGGAGTCAGATACATCACAAGATGGCCCAGACACGAGTAATGAATCTGAAGCAGTTGGCACTCGGCGCAAAAACAGAACTAAGAATTCCACGGTTGTCCCTTTAGGGATAGTTACCAGAACTCAATCAAAAGAGATGGCAGAAGATACGGGGCGGACAAAAAGTTACCAATCAACAAGAGGAAGTGATACATAATTTGTCCTCTTATGACTTAAGTGACAATGATGAGTGTAGTTTATTGGCCAAGGGACAGTCATTTGTGCCTACAGCTCCTTTCAGTAACATCCAGCGGCAGGTGGGGAAATAAAAATAAAATAATTCTTCAATAAAATTACGTATGCAGCTAACACCAGTTATGATTATCAAATTGCATAAAAATTAAAAGCATTACAAACACCATCTGTGTTCGAACCAATGTCTAACAATGCATCAATACAGGCCTTTTCAAGACGCAATGGATGATGTGAATAATGCTCCATCAGCATGTCCTCAATTACCTAAACTTGAAAGAGAAGCTCTTAAAAAGGTGGAGGGTGGTTTTACAGGACAGGGAGGATTCCAGGCGAGAAATCTTACGTCAATTGGACAATAGTTCGGGTCTATAGAAAGTTAAAGGGGGACCCCACTCAAGTATATAAAGAAGAATTGAGGTCATTGGTGGACCAAGCACTTGATGTAAATATTAATAAATGAAGAAATATCAACCATCTTGCTTCCCGATTTTACAAAGACCCCCCATCCTGTACACCCTCCCCAAGGTGCATAAGGGGTTAAATCCCCCTCTGGGGAGGCCGATAATCTGGGCACACAATTCTCTTTTTCAGCCAACCACCATCTTTTTGGATTCAATTTTACAGCCTATTGTCCAAAGAAAATAAATGTTTTTGTTGGACACGACCACGTTGCTTAACAAACTTGAGCAAATTGGTGAAATTCCTGAAGGAGCGTGGTTGGTGTCAATGGACGTGACAATCCTATACACAATTATTCCACATGAAGACAGCCTGGCAGCGGTCGGCATTTTTTTTAATCGCACGGAGGAACAAGTAAATGTGCTCTGCAGAATCTTAAAATGTATGCTTATTAAGAATTATTTTCTATTTGATAAAGGATATTATTTACAGGTTGGGGGTTGTGCCATGGGCTCATACGTGGCCCCAGCATATGCCAATTTATGTTGTCCGGAAATCCCCCACCACTAGGCCAGCGGCACAAATTATGACACAATAGCAATAGTATATAGTATGATTGCTAGAACTGCCGCTACAAATTGCAGTTTAGGAGACAGAGTGGAACTGCAGAACATGCAGCTTCATCTACCAAGTTTGCTGTGAGTGCATATGAGCACTCAATCAGTGCACTGGACCAGAGAGTAGCTGCCAGGCAGAAGATACAGGTGCCTTACCATGAGGTGGGAGACTGTGTGCTTAGAAAGAGCAGTTCTTTCTCCTACTGGTTCTATTATGTTTGTGTGTTCATCGTGAGATGTTTAACCTTTTCCTGACCACAGCCGATACTATAGACCATTTATAGTTTTAGGTATTAATACTGTAGTATAAAAAAAATTAACGTAAGAAGATGTTAAGTGGATTGCATTCATTGAGTCCATGCGGGGCAACAGTTCCGAGACGGAGGATCCAACGCGCCTCTAACTTCCTTAAAAGCAATGCTCGACTCCTCCACAAACGGGAGGCGGCACCAAGTCAATGATCTGACATCTAAGGGTGGCTAGCTGGTGACCCAACATCAAAATATGAGATGCTACCGGCTTATCGGTGGCTCCAGAGGAGAGTGCTTGTCGGATCGACATCCGATGATTAGCCATCCTCTCCCTAAATTTGCAGGTGGTCATACCAACATATGAAAGCCCACACGGACAGGTGAGTAGGTAGACAACAAAGTCTGAAAGGCAATGCAGCTTGTAACGGATCTGAATGGGGTCACCATTCTGTGGATGCAGAAAACTTGATCCCGAAACCATATGTTGGCATGTAGCACAGCCAGTGCACTTAAAGCAACCGGGTTTTTGCGCCAAAATCCAGGTCTTATCTGTCACCTTTCCAGTCCTGTTCGGATGCATGAGGATTTGTTTCAAATCCCTTCCTCGTCTGTACGCCATCATAGGTGGTTCAGTGCAGAGTTTTCCCAACAACCGGATCCATGCTGACAATCGACCAATGTTTCTTAATCGCTTTGGTCACAACCAGTGACATTCTATCACATTGGGTGACGAAGATCATCCTTTTCTTTTCTTTATTCGCTGTGCGTGCGAACTTATGGTGAGGCACTTCTCTATAAGATTATTTTTATAACCCCTTTCACGGAAACGCTGTTTCATTTCAAGCAATTGTGTTTCCCTGACAGTGGGATCCGAATTATTCTTCATGACCCGCATGAACTGTGAAATTGGTAAACTGTTTTTTAAATTGGGAGGATGATTGCTGGAGGCATGAAGAACAGTAGTGGCTCTTGCCACGGGCAAGCAGGACTTTTGCCCGGGGAGCCGCTGCCGTGGCAAGAGCCGCTACTAACTAGGATGGCGTGGTTATGAAAAGGTCCTCTCCGCGAAGGAAATCTAGATGCGCAGTGAGGCAGCATCTAGTTTCCCTTCGCGGAGAGGACCTTTCTGTGCGGCGCTATGGGAGAGATGTCATGATGTCTCTCCCATAGATCAGAGGAGCGGCGCCGGCGGCGGAGACGGAGTGCAGTGGTCAGGAAGCAGGAACGGGGCTGGTAAGTATCTTTTATTTTCTTAATAGGAGCACAGCTACTGGTGGGCACACTAAGGGGGGCACAACTACTGGGGCCACAACTAATGGGGGCACAGCTGCAGGGGGCACAACTAATGGGGGCACAGCTGCAGGGGGCATAACAGCTACTTGGGGCACAGCTGCAGGGGGCACAACTACTAGGGGCACAGCTGCAGGGAGCATAACAGCAACTGGGGGCACAGCTACAGGGGGCACAGCCCTACAGGGTGCACAACTCTACAGGGGGTAAAACTACAGGGAGCAAACTGACCATCATGCCCCTTTCCTATGAAGCCATGCCCTGTTCAGGGGGGGGGGGGGGGGCAAAGGAAACTTTCGCCCTGGGCGCCACAAGGTCTAGAACTGGCCCTGAGGAAGAACAGTGCTACAATCTGTTTCTTTTCGGAATAATGTAGTGTTAAATCCTGTCCCCTTGCAGGTGACTGTGACATCCAAAAAATTGATGGTCTGCCAATTACACTGTCCTGTAAAACGTACCGTACTGTTTAGCGAATTAAGTTCGCCAAGCATCAGATTAAAACCCTCCTCGGTGCCCTTTAATTTATACCTGATAGATTTGATCTGCCATGTTATTTATGTAGGTTGAATTAGGCACATTACACTGTACCAATTTTGTTTGTTTCTTCATTATGTATTTTCTAGATTTAGACTCTCTGGGTGGAATTCAGATGTTTGAAAAGTCAGATGAGTGTCTGTTTTTTTCCCTGCCTATTAGATAGAATCTCCCCCTCTGTGTGTGACAGGCTCTGTTTTTATCCATTGGGAGTCCCTATGTATTACATCTTACCCTTTACACGTTAGTGCACTCCATTTATTTATTGGTGTGTCACTTTAACGTGGTTAATAAGTAAGTTCATGTCCCTAATATTTCCCGGAGCTGTGATTAGTGGCGTTGGTGGATGGAGCAAGACATGATGTCCCAGATGTGCTCAATTGGATTCAGGTCTGGGGAACGGGCGGGCCAGTCCATGGCATCAATGCCTTCGTCTTGCAGGAACTGCTGACACACTCCAGCCACATGAGGTCTAGCATTGTCTTGCATTAGTAGGAACCCAGGGCCAAACGCACCAGCATATGGTCTCACAAGGGGTCTGAGGATCTTATCTCGGTACCTAATGACAGTCAGGCTACCTCTGGCGAGCACATGGAGGGCTGTGCGGCCCCCCAAAGAAATGCCACCCCACACCATTACTGACACACTGCCAAACCGGTCATGCTGGAGGATGTTGCAGGCAGCAGAACGTTCTCCTTGGCGTCTCCAGACTCTGTCACGTCTGTCACATGTGCTCAGTGAGAACCTGCTTTCATCTGTGAAGAGCACAGGGCGCCAGTGGCGAATTTGCTAATCTTGGTGTTCTCTGGCAAATGCCAAACATCCTGCACGGTGTTGGGTTGTAAGCACAACCCCCACCTGTGGACGTCGGGCCCTCATACCACCCTCATGGAGTCTGTTTCTGATCGTTTGAGTAGACACATAAACATTTGTGGCTTGCTGGAGGTCATTTTGCAGGGCTCTGGCAGTGCTCCTCCTGTTCCTCCTTGCACAAAGGCGGAGGTAGCCGTCCTGCTGCTGGGTTGTTGCCCTCCTACGGCGTCCTCCACGTCTCCTGATGTACTGGCCTGTCTCCTGGTAGCGCCTCCATGCTCTGGACACTACGCTGACAGACACAGCAAACCTTCTTGCCACAGCTCGCATTGATGTGCCATCCTGGTTGAGCTGCACTACCTGAGCCACTTGTGTGGGTTGTAGACTCCGTCTCATGCTACCACTAGAGTGAAAGCACCGCCAGCCTTCAAAAGTGACCAAAACATCAGCCAGAAAGCATAGGAGCTTAGAAGTGGTCTGTGGTCACCACCTGCAGAACAACTCCTTTATTAGGGGTGTCTTGCTAATTGCCTATAATTTCCACCTGTTGTCTATTCCATTTGCACAACAGCATGTGAAATTGATTGTCATTCAGTGTTGCTTCCTAAGTGGACAGTTTGATTTCACAGAAGTGTGATTGACTTGGAGTTACATTGTGTTGTTTAAGTGTTCCCTTTATTTTTTTTTACAGTGTGTGTGTGTATATATATATATATATATATACTGTATATGGGATCTGTTTGCCCCTGATAAGAGATCTACTTGACAAACTACCAAAGCTAAAGTATAAATGGGAGATCGTCAGGGATAAACCACACAGTGGTGCTAGTAGATATTTTTTCTTAGTGGTACTGATAGTAAAAATTGGTGTAGTCACGTTTCATGAGGGGGCATGGTCACACGGAACTAGGGGAGTGGCAACATGACAACAGGGGCATGGCCACATTATGCCACACACCGTAGTGCCCCTTTCACAGTATACCACACACCATAATGCCCCTTACACATTATGCCACACACGTAATGCTTATTACACATTATGTCACACACCGTAAAGCCTATTACATATTATGCCACACACCGTAATGCTCCTTACACATTATGACACACACCATAATGCCCCTTACACATTATGCCACACACCGTAACATCCATTACACATTATGTCACACACCGTAATGCCCATTACACATTATGCCATACACCGTAACACCCATTACACATTATGCCACACACTGTAATGCCCATTACTCATTATGCCACACACTGTAATGCTTATTACAAATTATACCACACACCGTAATGCTCATTACACATTATGCCACACACCGTAACACCCATTACACATTAGGCCATACACCGTAATGCTTATTACACATTATGCCACTCACCGTGATGCCCATTACACATTATGCCAGACACCGTAACACCCATTACACATCATGCCACACAACCTAATGCCCATTACACATTATGCCACACACCGTAATGCCCATTACACATAATGCCACATACCGTAATGCCCATTACACATAATGCCACACCATAATGCCAATTACATATTATGCCAAACACCGTAACACCCATTACACATTATGCCACACACTGTAATGCCTATTACATATTATGCCACACACAGTTATGTCCACACACAAAAATGGTACTTATAAATTATGCCCTAGTAGTGGGCTGGTGGTACCACCACCATATTCCTTAATGGTACTCCGTACCACCCCGTACCCCCTTACTTTCAGCAATGAAACCATATATCTGTGACCTTTGGGGAGTTCTGATAAGGACTTGCAGCTGAAGGAAACCAATCTCATGCCATGTTACAACAGATCCAAAAACCTGAAGACACACTTATATACAACGATATATTGCGGGTTGATAAGAATGAGCAGAAGCATTGTTTAGCATGGAATATCAGAGGTTGCGCAGGATGTTCTTGTACCACCTGTAGGTACCTTATCAGTGGGGACACTTTCCACTGCCCACACAGAGGGAAGCAATATGTGATCAGACACCACCTGACGTGTGAGGGGACGTATGTCACCTATCAGATGGTCTGCCCATGCGGACTCTCATATATAGGGGGACACAATGCAAATGTAAGGAGCGAGTGGTGGCACACCACTCCTCCATCAAACTGGCACTGGAAATCGGCCAGAGGGAACAGACGGTGGCACGCCACTCTGTGGAGGCACGGCATCATTTGTCACGTGTGAAATATCGTATGATAGATCGTATTCCCCCTTTTGAGACGTGGAGGGGACAGAGGAAGAGAGAGGCCGGGTGGATGTCATCACCCCAAGAGCATTGAATGATGAACTCTCTCTGGCACCCGCGTTACGATCTGTACGCGTTTGTGCATATCGTTTATCGTTATCATGCTGATTAATATACATGGTTAATTACTAATTGGTATTGACGGTGTTGTTCACTGACAGACATTTATAGATTTATTCCTAATGTCATCGTTGTTTTATTCCATTTATGCTGATTACCTATTAGATGTGGTTAATTAGCAATCTGCAGTGACGGGATCATGCTATACAGGAACAGTCTTATTCCTAATGGAAGTCTAATGATACTGCTTAGTGTATTCCTTGTTGTAAGATATACATATATAATTTATGGTATAATATATACCGCCGATCCCCCCGGAGAGTAAGTGTCAGGATTGCTGCCGCTGTAGGATAAGGATTTATTCCTTTGTATATAATGTAAAGCAGCGTCACTGTGAATAATCGCCATCACTGCGTGAGCCGCTACTTATACCATGAATTTAAGATGTTGTTTTCCTTTGATGGTGTTACCATGGTGATATGTAAACACTCAGCCGGCTGGACGTGCATCGTGTGTCATTGGTCGGCGCCGTCGGCAGGGGTGCTCCCACCCATTCTGCATTATAAGACCAGAGCGGTAGCAGATTGCCGGGATGGCGACGGCCTTCGTTTGTGAAAATGGAGATGCGTCGGCGCTGTATATGGGGAGGGAAGAGGTCAGGGATCTCCATTGTAGGACGGAGATTACCTGGCCTCTGCTGCGGGCGTTTTGCGCGGCATCATGGGTGCCATAAGCTGCCCGATAGTGAATGAGTGATCCGAAGCTGCATCCTGTGACGCAGGATGGATCACTAGTGCACCAGGAGGCGTCTGCGTATAATAGACGCCTCCTGCCGCATCACTATACAGCGCAATCACTGCCTCCTCCAAGGAACTGCAACTACATCTTCATTAGGCCCTATGTCCGAGTGGCCATGGTCGCTGGTGTCACAGTCACTGACACCGCCCTGCCCCAGGCTGTTAGCCAGCCATCGGGAAGCATGCGCTGAGGTGAATTATCGGGCTCTTGCACCCGATGCATTTCCTGCGTCCTCACCGTAGCGTCACATATAGAATATATGAAGTTTTAATTATGTAAGCTTGTGTAACTGGCTACAGCAATAATCTCATTACACCGGCACCCGGGGAGGATTATTACAATTTCACATCACGCCGTTACATGGTTTTTGCAAGCCCTATCTGATACAGCAGAGCTTATTCTGCGCTGGCAGCGTCCGTGTCTTCTGGCGGTCACCCATCTGCGAGTTTATATGATTGCAGCTACAAAGCCCCTCCCTGGTGTACCGCCATGTGCCGGAATGTGCCTGGACTGGGACACGCACTCGCAGCTTCTTTAGACGCTGTAATACCAACTGTCTCTGTGCGGTTCTGCAACGTTTTCCAACGTTACCATCTCCGCGCGTCCACGAAGCCACCTCCCCGTCACCAGCTGGGAACCCCACTTACATTTTCAAGACATTTCTGGGAATGCACGCTCTATGGATACATGCGCAGTGCCACTTAGACTTATGCGCAGATGATAAAAATTACTCCACTGTGTCTGACATCGGCCATACGTGTGACCCGGAAACTGCGTCCTACAAATTACTCCCCTGCGTCTGACATCGGCCATACGTGTGACCCGGAAACTGCGTCCTACAAATTACTCCACTGCGTCTGACATCGGCCATACGTGTGACCCGGAAACTGCTTCCTACAAATTACTCCACTGCGTCTGACATCGGCCATACGTGTGACCCGGAAACACCGTCCTACAAATAGCATAACACTATGGTGGTCATTCCGAGTTGTTTGCTCGCTAGCTGCTTTTAGCAGCATTGCACACGCTAAGCCACCGCCCTCTGGGAGTGTATCTTAGCTTAGCAGAATAGCGAATGAAAGATTAGCATAACTGCTACTAAATAATTCCCTGCAGTTTCTGAGTAGCTCCAGACCTACTCCTACCTTGCGATCACTTCAGTCAGTTTAGTTCCTGCTTTGACGTCACAAACACGCCCTGCGTTCGGCCAGCCACTCCCCCGTTTCTTCAGCCACTCCTGCATTTTTGCCTGACACGCCTGCATTTTTTAGCACACACCCGGAAAACGTTCAGTTACCACCCAGAAACGCCCACTTCCTGTCAATCACTCCCCGATCAGCCGTGCGACTGAAAAGCGCCGCACGAACAACAGCAAAACTGCAAAGTTTTGTTAAATAACTAAGCGCATCCGCATTTAGCAGCAAATCGCAGCATAGCGAAAATCGTCAACGAGCGAACAACTCGGAATGACCACCTATACTTTGTTATCTAACACACTGTTATCTAACAGGTCATCCGGCTTCTCTAGCCTGCGCACGTGTCTCTGGAGTCCATATGTTATTTATTATTAGCGTGTGCCCCGTCTCCACAATAAGTGACACAAATGGATCGTAGACACGTCACTAATGGCTCCATCTCATTAGTGTAGAGAGAGAAGAGTCAGGAATATTGTATACTCTGTATCTATGGAGTTTCTCCTGCTTCCATGGAAACATTACATATATAGCCTCCAGTTTCCATTTGCCGATCCCACTAAAGCACATTACATGTTGGCCCCATTCCATGTTTACGTGACACATACTAAATGCCCGCATTATCAGGTATATCTGTACATCTGTTCATTAATGCAAATAACTCATCAGCTCAATGCATAAATACATCGAGCAGACTCGGTCAAGAGGCTCAGTTGTTGTTCAGACCAAACACCAACATGGGAAGAAATGTGACCTATGTGACTCTAATAGGGATTGTTTGGGGCATACTTGCCGACTTTAAGGCTGCTTTCTCCGGGAGAGAGCAGCCAGGTCGGCTCAGCAGGGGGGCGGGCAGTGACGTGCGTGCAGAGGGGGGCAAGGCAGAGGCGAAACAGGGGCGTGGTGGAGGCGGAATGGGGGCATGGCTGCGGGATCACATCATGTAAGCCACGCCCCCGCTGTGTAATGCCGCTATTACCAGCATTATACAGCAGGGGGGGCGTGGTTATGATGACGCGATTCAACAAGAATCGCGTCATCGTCTGCCCGGACCGCCCACTTTACTAAGTGGGCGGCCAGGCAGGGGTGACCCCTGAAATCGGGAGACTTGCCTGCTCTTCCGGGGGGGCTGGGAGGGTCACCCGATTTTCGGGAGCCTCCCGGCCATTCCGGGAGAGTATGGTTTGGGGCAGTTACGTGTAGTGGCAGTTATGTGTCATGACTATTTTTGGGGCATGTCTCAGCCTCGGACTGTAAACCTGTACACAGCTGCAATGTCTCCAGCGACCTGCAGCCACGCTGTGCGGCCACCGGGCTACTGACAAATTCAATAATCCACTGATCTGCAACCAACGCTGCACCTCTGTGCCTAACTCATGTCTGGAAGGAATCGCACAACTGAAGGGAAGCAGCTGCACAATTCCGTGTAGTTAAACATCAAATGCAGCAGGGGGCATCTGTAAGAGATAGATTCATAGATGTGCGCATTGGATATCATCTCTCAATCCGGTCCTTTGAGCAGGGGAAGGTTGTTGGTGCGAGGCGGGGTGGTTTCAGTATCTCAGAAGCTGCTGATCTCCTGGGATTTCACATAGCACAATGGGGCTAGTTCAGCTCTGATCGCTAGCAGGCGATTTTCTCTTACGTCCTAGAGGATGCTGGGACGGGTTCACTAGGAGCCATGGGCACTTTAAGAGTTTGAGAGTGTGGGCTGGCTCCTCCCTCTATGCCCCTCCTACCAGACTCAGTTTAGAAAATGTGCCCGGAGGAGCCGGTCTCAGCTAGGGGAGCTCCTAGGAGTTTTTCTAGTTTTATTATTTTTCTGCGTTAGTTAGGTACAGGCAGGCTGCTGGCAACATCCTCCTGGCTTCGTGGGACTTAGGGGGGAAGGGGGGGGGGAGTAGGAAACAACTCTAGAGGTTAATGGTTCTCTATCTCCGCTGACAGTACACTGAGCTCCTGAGGGTGCTGATCGCAAGCCCACGAGGCAACCGCTCACTCCCGCAGCACGGCCGCCACCCCCTAACAGAGCCATAAGATAGAAGAGTGGTGAGTATAGCGCCGGCGGCCCTGTTAGCGGGTCGCCGGCGGGAATGACGGCACAAGGGTTGGAGCGCAGCTCTGACAGGCTGCGCTCCTGGAAGGCTCAGCAACATTACATATGTAGACGCTGGAGGGGCGTCCTGGGCAAGCGTGTTAACCCTACACTGGTCACATTGTTTACAGGGGCTGATCCCGCTGTTAGCAATAAAATCCTCAGGCCAGTATAAACAATTTGTGCGGGGAGCCCAGCGCCATTACAGGGGGCGGGGCTTCCTCTCAGAGCGGATCCAGCTCTCACCAGCGCCATATACTCCCTGCAGCTCATACAGACAGAGACGCTTACAGGGAGCTCTGTCCTCCACATAACTCCAGCTATCCTCTGCGGTACCAGGGTGTTATAGACAGGGGGGAGTGGGATTATAGTACTGATTACCCTATTAAGGTTAATTAGTCAGCGCCGGGCTTTTATCATAATAACTGCCCACAAGGGCGCTGTGTGGCTGGCTCCCTATACTCTGCGACTCTCTGCAGGTACTCTGGGGCAGTGGCGTAACTACTGCCCCCGCAGTCCTCGCGGTGGCTTGGGGGCGAGGGGCTGCGGGGGCGCCACTGATTTATAGCAGACTGACATGCGGACGAGCGTCCGCATGTCAGTCTGCAGTCTCCTTCCCTCCGCCGCTTGTTGGAGGGACACGGAGGGCACACAGCGCGCCTCCCTGTGTCCCTCCTGCTGCATCATCTCCGGCGGCCGCGGGTCTAATAGGGGGAAGTGCCGTCCGTGAGCTCTAACTGGCTCACGAACCGGCACTTCCCCCTAATAGACCCGCGGCCGCCGGAGATGATGCAGCAGGAGGGACACAGGAGAGGCGAGCTGTGTGCCCTCCGTGTCCCTCCAAAAAGCGACGGGGGGTAAATATCTGGCACTGGGGGCATATCTGGCACTGGGGGGAATATCTGGCACTGGGGGGAATATCTGGCACTGGGGCATTTCTGGCACAGGGGGGAATATCTGGCACTGGGGGCATATCTGGCACGGGGGAATATCTGGCACTGGGGGAATATCTGGCACTGGGGGGGGGATATCTGGCACTGGGGGCATATATGGCATGGGGGGCATATATGGCACTGGGGGGGAATATCTGGCACTGGGGGCATATATGGCACTGGGGGGGGGGGTATCTGGCACTGGGGCATATATGGCACTGGGGGGAATATCTGGCACTGGGGGCATATCTGGCACGGGGGGAATATCTGGCACTGGGGGGGAATATCTGGCACTGGGGGCATATATGGCACGGGGGGAATATCTGGCACTGGGGGCATATATGGCACTGGGGGCATATTTGGCACTGGGGGGGAATATATGGCACTGGGGGCATATCTGGCACTGGGGGCATATGTGGCACTGGGGGGGAATATCTGGCACTGGGGGCATATGTGGCACTGGGGGGGTATATGTGTACCTGGCACATGGGGGGGGGACACTATATTTGGCACTGGGGCATGTAAGTACCTGGCACCGTGGGGGAATATCTGGCACTGGGGACATATGTGGCACTGGGAGCACAGCCCTAGCAGCAAGGACTACCTCCTAGCAACGAGCATGACACCCAGTGCATGAAACACCTGGCAACGAGCATGACACCCAGTGCATGAAACCCCTGGCAACGAGCATGACACCCTGAGCATGAAAACCCCTGGCACCGTGCATGGAACCAAGAGCATGAAACCCCTGGCAACGAGCATGGCACCCAGTGCATGAAACCCCTGACAACGAGCAGGTAATTGAAAAGTAATTAGAAGCCTTACTGTAGGACTTAATGTGTAATGGGCATTACGGTGTGTGGCATAATGTATCACGGACATTGCGGTGTGTGTCATAATGTGTCACAGGCATTACGGTGTATGGTATACTATATCGCGGGCATTGTGATATGTGGTATAATGTCTCAGGGTCATTGCAGTGTGTGGCATAATGTATCACGGACATTGCGGTGTGTGTCATAATGTGTCAGGCATTACGGTGTGTGGTATACTATATCACGGGCATTGTGGTATGTGGTATAATGTCTCAGGGTCATTGCAGTGTGGCATAATACATAACGGGCATTGCGATGTGTGGCATAGGGTATAACGGGCAGGGCATTGCGGTATGTGTCACAGGCATTACGGTGTATGGTATACTATATCACGGGCATTGTGGTATAATGTCTCAAGGTCATTGCAGTGTGTGGCATAATGTGTCACAGGCATTGTATGTGCTATAATGTATCGGGCATTGCAGTGTGTGGCATAATGTATCACGGACATTGCGGTGTGTCATAATGTGTCACAGACATTGTATGTGCTATAATGTATCAGGGGCATTGCAGTGTGTAGCATAATGTATAACGGGCATTGCGATTCCTGTCATAATGTGTCACAGGCATTACGGTATGTGGCATAATGTGTCACAGACATTACGGTGTGTGGCATAATGTGTCGGGGGCATTACAGTGTGTGCATATTGTGTCGTGCATTATTGTGTGTGGCATAATGTCTAAGGGCCATTGCAGTATGTGGCATAATGTATACTGGGCATTACTATAAGGAGGAAAAATGACAAATAATGTAAGGGGCATGAATCAGGATTATTTTTCTTTCCTGTGGTGGCCAACGTATGGGCGTGCAGGTTGCAAAACTGGGGTATAAGGTAGTCTTTTCCTGCAATGCCACGCCCCTTTATGCAAAACCACGCCCACTCCAACAAAACCACGCCCCTTTTTTGGCGCGCGCGCATATTTATCCCTTTCTTGCTCCCAATTATGGAGCATGAAGGGGGGGGGGGGGGGGGGCGCCGAAGAATTTTTTGGCTTGGGGGAGAAAAATTTCTAGTTACGCCACTGCTCTGGGGGAAACTGTGTCTGACATTTTCCTGTGTGTGTGTGTGTGTGCGTGTGTGCGTGTGTGTCCACATTACCATGTCTAAGGACTCTGTGTCCTGTGCTGCAGAGTGTATATCTTCTCCTGAGGAGTCTATTCCATGGGTGGATTCTTTAAGGAGAATGATATCTCAGATTTCTACAAGGATGTCACATACTGAGAAAGAGACGCAGTTTTTGAGAAAATCTGTGGAGGGTTTGACATACTCAGCCCCCACTGCTTCGTCTAACCCCCCCCCCCCCCCCACATACCCACAAAAACGTACACTTGCCCAGATAATGAGAGCTGACACTGATACCGACTCTGATACAGGGGACGGTGATGGGTATATGCAGGTGGGGGGATGCATCACTTGCTAAGGGGGTGCAACTAATGATTGAAGCCATTAGTGACATTTTACATATTACTGAGAAGATACCCGTGCAGGAGGAGGAATCTTATTTTACAGTAAATAAGAAGTCCTCGCTTACCTTCCCTGCTTCTAAGGAGTTAAACTCCTTGTTTGAAAAAGCCTGGGAAAACCCAGAGAAAAAATTCCAGATCCCCAAAAGAGTTCTCATTGCTTTCCCTTTCCCTGAAGAGGACAGAAAGAAGTAGGAAAACCCACCTATAGTGGACGCTTCTGTGTCTAGGTTGTCTAAAAAGGTGGTTTTATCTGTCCCTGGTTCAACCGCTTTAAAAGAGCCGGCTGACCGCAAGATTGAGACTACGCTCAAATCACTATACACAGCTACAGGCGTGGCTTTAAGGCCCACTATTGCTTCTGCGTGGATTTCTAAAGCCATAGTAAAGTGGTCAGGCACATTACTAGAGGACTTATATACTATGGATAGGAGTGACATTGACTTGTTTTTACGTCACATACAGGATTCTGCAGGTTTCATGGTGCAGGCCATGAAGGACCTTGGCCTGCTTAATGCAAGGGCTACTTCTGTGGCAGTCTCGGCGCGCAGAGGACTCTGGATACGCCAATGGACTGCGGATGCAGATTCCAAGAAAAGTGTGGAGAAGCTACCCTTCACAGGTCAGGCTCTGTTTGGGGACGCATTGGATGCGTGGATTTCCACGGCAACTGCAGGTAAGTCAACTTTTCTTCCCTCAGCAGCACCACCGACTAGGAAATCTTATCCTACATCTACACTGCAGTCCTTCGGACCGCAAAATTAAAAAAATCAAAACCCCCTTCCACCTTCTTTAGAGGAAGTCGGAAAAAATTCAGAAAACCTGCACCAACAGGTTCCCAGGAACAGAAACCAGGTTCGGCTTCCTCAAAATCTTCAGCATGACGGTGGACCTCCCAGCCTGGGGATCGGGCAGGTGAGAGCGAGACTAAAAGATTTCAGTCACATCTGGGCGTCCTCATGCCTAGACCCCTGGGTAAAAGATATTGTTGCCCAGGGCTACAGACTGGAGTTTCAGGAACTCCCACTTCACAGATTATTCACATCAGGCTTACCAGTTTCGCTGACAGAAAGTGCTATCCTACAGGGAGCCATTCAAAAATTGGTTCAAACAAATGTCATTATTCCAGTTCCACCTCACCTACAACACAAGGGTTATTACTCAAACCTGTTTGTGGTACCGAAACCGGATTGTTCTGTAAGGCCAATATTAAACCTAAAGTCATTGAACCCCTACTTGAGGGAATTCAAATTCAAGATGGAGTCTCTGAGAACGGTGATCTCAGGTCTGGAGGAGGGGGAATTCCTAGAATCCCTGGATATCAAGGATGCGTACCTTCACATTCCGATCTGGCCGTCTCACCAGGCTTATCTAAGATTTGCGCTGCTGGACTGTCACTATCAGTTCCAGGCACTGCCATTTGGCCTCTCCACAGCACCGAGGGTGTTCACCAAGGTCATGGCAGAGATGATGCTACTCCTCCGCAGGCAGGGAGTGAACATAATTCCATATCTGGACGATCTGCTGATAAAAGTATCTTCCAGGGAGAGGCTGTTACAGAGTATTGCTCTCTCAACTCGACTACTCCAGGATCATGGGTGGATCCTGAACCTTCCAAAATCACATTTGGAGCCGACAAGGAGACTGCCCTTTCTGGGGATGATACTCGACACGGAAGTGCAGAGGGTGTTTCTACCAGTGGAGAAAGCGTTAGTGATCCAATCAATGGTCCGGGATGTCCCGAAGCCAGCCTGGGTATCGGTTCATCAGTGCATTCGCCTTCTGGGGAAGATGGCAGCCTCCTACGAGGCTCTACAGTACGGAAGATTCCATGCACGTTTTTTCCAACTGGATCTCCATGGACAAGTGGTCGGGATCACATCTTCACATGCACCAGCGGATACGCCTGTCGCCGAAGGCCAGAATTTCACTCCTCTGGTGGCTGCAAACTTCTCACCTTCTAGAGGGCCGCAGGTTCAGGATTCAGAATTGGATCCTTCTAACCACGGATGCAAGTCTCAGAGGTTGGGGAGCAGTCATCCAAGGGGAAAACTTCCAAGGAAAGTGGCCAAGTCTGGAATCCATCCTTCCGATATACATTCTGGAACTAAGGGCCATATAAAGCGGCACATCTTCTGCAAGATCAGGCCATTCAGGTTCAGTCGGACAATGTAACGGCAGTGTCCTACATTAACAGACAGGGCGGAACGAAGAGCAGAGCAGCAATGTCAGAGGTAACAAGAATCCTCCTCTGGGCAGAAAAGCACGCGGTGGCGCTGTCGGCAATCTTCATTCCGGGAGTGGACAACTGGGAAGCGGACTTCCTCAGCAGACACGATTTCCATCCAGGAGAATGGGGCCTCCACCCGGAGGTGTTCGCAGAAGTGACAAGCCGATAGGGTGTACCTCAGATAGACATGATGGCCTCTCGCCTCAACAAGAAACTTCGGAGGTACTGTTCCAGGTCGAGAGACCACAAGCAGTGGCAGTGGTAACTCCGTGGGTGTTCCAGTCAGTGTATGTGTTCCCTCCACTTCCACTCATCCCAAGGATTCTCAAACTAATTAAAAGAACAAGAGTTCAGGCGATCCTCATTGCTCCGGACTGGCCAAGAAGGGCTTGGCACACGGATCTTCTGGAATTACTGCTGGAGGATCCGAGGCCTCTTCCTCTTCGCGAGCACCTTCTACAACAGGGGCCGTTCACCTATCAAGACTTACCGCGGTTACGTTTGACGGCATGGAGGTTGAACGCCAGATCTTAGCTCGGAAGGGCATTCCGAACAAAACCCTGATACAGGCTAGGAAGGTAGTAACGTCTAAACATTACCATCTGATTAAGAAAAAGTATGTCTCTTGGTGTGAATCCAAGAAGTTTCCTACGGTGGAGTTTCAACTTGGACGGTTTCTCCTCTTTCTGCAAGCAGGTGTGGATATGGGCCTACGTTTGGGCTCCATAAAGGTCCAGATTTCGGCCTTGTCCATTTTCTTCCAGAAACAAATGGCTGCTCTCCCTGAGGTTCAGACATTCTTGAAAGGGGTTCTGCACATCCAACCACCCTTTGTGCCTCCTACGGCGCCTTGGGATCTTAATGTGGTACTGCAGTTCCTGCAATCGGATTGGTTCGAGCCTTTACAGGAGGTGGACGTCAAGTTTTTTACTTGGAAGGCGGTCACACTGTTGGCATTGTCATCTGCTAGACGTGTGTCAGAATTGGGGGCATTGTCATGCAAGAGCCCCTACTTGATTTTCCATGAAGATAGAGCTGAGCTCAGAACGCGTCAGCAATTTCTTCCAAAGGTTCTGTCAGCTTTTCATATCAACTAACCTATTGTAGTGCCAGTGACTACTGACTCCTCAATTACCAGCCAGCACACACAGCGCCCCAGTAGGCAGTTATAAGATAAATGCCTGGCGCTGACTGAGTAACCTTAATAGGTGAAACAGTTAATAATACTCTTTCCCCCCTTCTATAACACCCTGGTACCGCACAGGATAGCTGGAGTTATGTGGAGGGCAGCGCCAGTGCCGTTTCTTGCGGCGGGCGAGCCGTGCAACCGCACGGGGCGCCCGCCGCGGCACTTTGCAGGTCCCGGTTTCCCTGTTCTCCGTCTTTCCGAGTACTCTTGCTTGGGGGGCGGAGTTTCGCGGAATGACGCGGTTGCGTCGTGACGTCACGACGCAATAGCGTCATTCCGCGAAACTCCGCCCCCCGAACTGGAGTACTCGAGAAGACGGAGGAGGGCTGGAAGGAGGAGGCGCGAGGAAGCTGGAAGGAGGAGGCGCGACGAGGAAGGAGAGACGGCCAACCCGAAGAGCGGGAAGATCCTTCATATGTAAGTTGTCTCTCTCTCTCCCTTCCTCCCCCCCACTTGACACTTGCCTGCCAGCTGCCACACTGTGTAAAATTTGGACTCTTGCCTGCTGCACTTTGTAATTGGGGACACTTGTCTGCTGCACTGTGTAATTGGGGACACTTGCCTGCTGCACTGTGTAATTGGGGACACTTGCCTGCTGCACTGTGTAATTGGGGACACTTGCCTGCTGCACTGTATAATTGGGGACACTTGTCTGCTGCACTGTGTAATTGGGGACACTTGCCTGCCATAATGTGTAAAATGGGGACTCTTGCCTGCCGCAATGTGTAAAATGGGGACTCTTCCCTGCCGCAATGTGTAAAATGGGGACTCTTGCCTGCCGCAATGTGTAAAATGGGGACTCTTGCCTGCCTACTGTGTAAAATGGGGACACGTGCCTGCCGCAATGTGTAAAATGGGGACTCTTGCCTGCCGTAATGTGTAAAATGGGGACTCTTGCCTGCCTACTGTGTAAAATGGGGACACGTGCCTGCCGCATTGTGTAAAATGGGGACTCTTGCCTGCCGTAATGTGTAAAATGGGGACTCTTGCCTGCCTACTGTGTAAAATGGGGACTCTTGCCTGCCTACTGTGTAAAATGGGGACATGTGCCTGCGTAATGTGTAAAATGGGGACTCTTGCCTGCCGTAGTGTGTAAAATGGGGTCTTTTTTTTTCTTTTTTTCCCTGTGGTGGCCGTGATATCAGATGAGGCCACGGCCATTTTAATGAGACCACGCCCATTTTAATAAGGCCACACCCCCTTGTCGAAGGCGCGCGCATTTTTTGTTTTTAGATCTTAGGGGGGGGGGGGGGGCGCATTTTTACATCTCGCACTGGGAGCCAAATTGCCTAGAAACAGCCCTGGGCAGCGCTCCCTGTCAGCGTCTGTCTGTGATCTGCAGGGAGAATACGGGGCTGGTGAGTGCTGGATCCGCTCTGAGGAGAAGCCCCACCCCCTGTAATGGCGCGTCTTCCCGCACTTATTAGTTTATACTGTCCTGAGGTTTGCTGCAGCTAAGGGTGTTGCTCTGGCCCAGGACACCCCTCACAGCGCCGCACACTATGGTACCGCTGAGCCCTCCGGAGCGCAGCCTGTCAGCGCTGCACTCCGACCCTTATGCCGCCATTCCCGCCGGTGACCATACTCACCACTCCATATTCTGGGTCTGTTAGGGGGTGGTGGCAGTTCTGCGGGAGTAAGCAGTCACCTCGGGGGCTTGCGATCATCACCCTCAAGAGCTCAGTGTCCTGTCAGCGGAGATAGGGGCCATTAACCTCAAGGGTTGGATCCTACTCCCCCCCTAAGTCCCACGAAGCAGGGAGGCTGTTGCCAGCAGCCTAAACATAGAATTTGTCGGCAGATAAGAACCACTTGGCCCATCTAGTCTGCCCCTTTTTTTTTAAATATTATTTTTATCTCTAACCTTATTTGATCCTTATTTCTTTGTAAGGATATCCTTATGTCTATCCCATGCATGTTTAAATTGCTCTACCACCTCTGATGGGAGGCTATTCCACTTGTCCACTACCCTTTCTGGGAAATAATTTTTCCGCAAATTTCCCCTGAACCTCCCCCCCTCCAGTCTCAGTGCATGTCCTCGTGTCCTATTGCTTCTCTTCATTTGGAGAATGTTTCCCTCCTGGACTTTGTTAAAACCCTTGATATATTTGAAAGTTTCTATCATGTCCCCCCTTTCCCTTCTCTGCTCCACACTATACATATTGAGATTTCTCAGTCTTTCTGGGTATATGTTTTGTGATGTAGGCCATGCACCATTTTAGCCTGCCTGTAACATAACAAACTCTAGAAAACAATAAAACTAAGAAAACTCCTAGGAACTCTCCTAGCTGTGACCAGCTCTTCCGGGCACATTTTCTAAACTGAGTCTGGTAGGAGGGGCATAGAGGGAGGAGCCAGCCCACACTATTAAACTCTTAAAATGCACATGGTTCCCAAGGGACCAGTCTATACCCCCCATGGTACTAATGTGGACCCCAGCATCCTCTAGGACGTAAGAGAAAATAATATTTTAAACCTACCGGTAAATCTTTTTCTCCTAGTCCGTAGAGGATGCTGGGGACTCCGTAAGGACCATGGGGGTATAGACGGGCTCCGCAGGAGACATGGGCACTATAAAGAACTGTAGAATGGGTGTGCACTGGCTCCTCCCTCTATGCCCCTCCTCCAGACCTCAGTTAGAGAAACTGTACCCAGAGGAGACGGACAGTACGAGGAAAGGATTTTGTTAATCTAAGGGCAAGATTCATACCAGCCCACACCATCCACACCGTATAACATGGAATATACTAACCTGTTAACAGTATGAAACAAAACAGCATCAGCCCGAGACTGATCAAAACTGTAACATAACCCTTATGTAAGCAATCTCCTATATAATAGCCCTGTGATTCTGTGCCTGGGTTTCTAACGCTGGGCGTGGCTAGGAGCTCTCATTGGGTTAGTGGCAGGTCTATCACACCCAGCCCACAGCTAATTGGCCGAGAAATGCCCTCCAACACAGGTTACATCCAATGGGAGGCTCTGCCCTTTGGCTGCTGTGTTTTCACAGAGCAGGATTAGCAATGGGACTGATGGAGCCGCAGCTCCAGGCCCACACCCCAAAATAGTCCCCCTGCATCTGCAGCAACACACCCTCCAACACTTTACACATAAACATTGATACACATTCGAAAAAGGGGCGTGGTCACGGGTACAGGCGGGTGGCCACGCCCCTTTTCCTATACTTTCAATGGAAGCTTGGAGAGTCAATAATCGGTACAGACCATAAAAAAAAGGGAATGTACCTGCCAAAAAGGTGCAGCTGGAGGGTATGTCACTGTATCTGCAGCAAGTCTCTGCGCTGTACATAGGGGGAAAACATCCTTTTACTGCAGCGTCCTATGGGGGTCATTCCAAGTTGATCGCTAGCTGCATTCGTTCGCTGTGCAGCGATCAGGCAAAAACTCGGCACTTCTGTGCATGCGTATGCAGCGCAATGCGCACGTGTGGCGTACTATTACAACGAGCGATGTAGTTTTACACAGGGTCTAGCGATGATGCTTTTCAGTCGGATAGGCAGCTGCACAGTGATTGACAGGAAGAGGGCGTTTCTGGGTGTCAACTGACCATTTTCAGGGAGTGTTCGGAAAAACGCAGGCGTGGCTGCCCGAACGCAGGGCGTGTTTATGAACTGAATGGTCTGAAGTGATCGCAAGTGCCGAGTAGGTCTGAAGCTGCTCTGAAAATGCACAAAATTTTTTTGTACCCGCTCTCCGATCCCTTCGTTCCCACTTCTGCTAAGCTAAAATACACTCCCAGTGGGCGGCGGCATAGCATTTGTACGGCTGCTAAAAACTGCTAGTGAGCGATCAACTCTGAATGACCACCAATGTCTTGCTGCCAGTTCACCTGCCCCCTCCGGCATCAACAATCCCCACTCCCTAGCCGCGCCGCAGGTGGAACAAAAGTTGCTGCGGCCACCGGCATAGATGTGTATGTAAGCGGTGCAGCGGAAGACTTTCATAGGCCTCCCTGCGCCGCACACTCTCTGAGCCCCGGAGCCTCCTCTGTGGGTGATGTCACAGAAGTGCCTCCCCGCCACAGCCACGCCCAGATCTCCAGAGGCCCTGACTCCGCAACACAGCACCTGCCCTGCCGGCCTGGAAGCCCCGAGATGGTTAATGTAGCGGATAGAGAGGGTGATATCGCGGAGGGTAATGTATGGACGCTGAATCAATGTAAAAGGTGACAGTGCTGTGCAGTGCAGTGGGTGTGCAGTCTGGCCCGGTGCTAGAGTGTTCGGCGCCCCCCTGCAAACTATAAATTTGCACCCTCGCATACTTTACAAACGCACAGCGCACATAATGACCCCTGTAGTAGAGACACTTACACATGTAACGCCCCCCTGTACCAGAGACACTTACACATGTAATGCCCCCTGTACCAGAGACACTTACACATGTAATGCCCCCTGTACCAGTGACGCTTACACATGTCACGCCCACCTGTACCAGTGACGCTTACACATGTCACGCCCCCCCCTGTACCAGTGATGCTTACACAAGTAACACCCCCTGTAGCAGTGACAATTACACACGTAACGCCCCCTGTATCAGTGACGCTTACACACGTAACGCCCCCCTGTACCAGTGACGCTTACACACGTAACGCCCCCTGTACCAGTGACGTTTACACAAGTAACACCCCCCTGTACCAGTGCCGCTTACACACGTAACGCCCCCTGTACCAGTGACGCTTACACACGTAACGCCCCCTGTACCAGTGACGCTTACACACGTAACGCCCCCTGTACCAGTGACGCTTACACACGTAACGCCCCCTGTACCAGTGACGCTTACACACGTAACGCCCCCCTGTACCAGTGACGCTTACACACATAATGCCCCCTGTACCAGTGACGTTTACACAAGTAACACCCCCTGTACCAGTGACGCTTACACACGTAACGCCCCCTGTACCAGTGACGCTTACACACGTAACGCCCCCTGTACCAGTGATGCTTACACATGTAACGCCCTCTGTACCAGTGCCGCTTACACACATAACGCCCCTGTACCAGTGATGCTTACACATGTAACGCCCCCCTGTACCAGTGACGCTTACACACGTAATTCCCCCTCTCCCAGTACCGTTTACACACATAACGCCCTCTGTACCAGTGACGCTTACACACGTAATTCCCCCTCTCCCAGTACCGTTTACACACATAACGCCCTCTGTACCAGTGCCGCTTACACACGTAATGCCCCCTGTACCAGTGACACTTACACACGTAACGCCCCCTGTACCAGTGACGCTTACACACGTAATGCCCCCTGTACCAGTGCCGCTTACACACATAACGCCCCCTGTACCAGTGACGCTTACACAAGTAATATGCCCTGTACCAGTGACGCTTACACACGTAATGCCCCCTCTCCCAGTACCGTTTACACACATAACGCCCTCTGTACCAGTGCCGCTTACACACGTAATGCCCCCTGTACCAGTGCCACTTACACACGTAACGCCCCCTGTACCAGTGACGCTCACACACGTAACGCCCCCTGTATCAGTAACACACACATTATGCAACAGTCACACACACACACACACACACACACACACACACACACACACACACACACACACACACACGACACATATATACAAACACACACACATACATACTGTACATACATTACACACATACACAGTCACACATATATACAGTATACACAGACACTGTATGTACACACACACACTCACTCTCTTTCCAGACACTTATCTAATGAAGTCTGGCTGGCCGAAGCTGTAGCAGCTCATCCTCCTGCTGCAGCATTGTCCAGTGTAGCTCCGCCCCTTACTCCCATCCAGCCCCGCCCACTTTGGCTCCCTCCTGGCCACTGAATGTCACGCAGGGGAGGGGAGGGGGAGAGAGGAGGCTTTGTGCTGCCGGCGCCGCTGCATGTGTGACAGCAGCCGGCAGCAGCAGCAGGGATAGCAGCAGAAGCTCAGCACAGGGATGCAGAGCAGGGAGAACGTCTCTCCTTCCAGGTGCCTCCCTGCACTGCATCCCTTTGCTGAGCGGCTAGCGCCGGACCTGTGTGCAGTGTCACTGACACTGACACTGACACTGCACTCTCACCTTTTACATTGATTCAGCCAGTCACTCAGTTCTGACAGCCAGTCACTATTGTTAGCACCAGTCTCCCAACGTGCCGCATTATAGGGAAGTAGATGCACTACATAAACTACAGCTCCCAGCAGCCCTTAGCACTGAAGCATTCCGCCCCTTAGGGCTGCTGGGAGCTGTAGTTTATTGCGTACATCTTCTTCCCTGTAATGCAGCATATTGAGACACCGGCGCGAACAATAGTGACTGGCTGCTGTGCGAGTCTCTGTGAGAGCCACTGCCAAAGGGAGGACAGCAGCTTAGCTGCTGACAAGAGGAGAAGCAGGATAAGCATTACCCGCTCCTCCCCCACTCAAAGTACCTCCGGGCCCCATCCGCGGCACCCCTACACACCCCCTCCAGCGCCGCGATAGCTCTGGATCCCCTCCCCCACCCGAAGCGACCCCGTACCTCCCGTCGCACCACCGCATCCACCCCTCCCCCTCCTGGGGCAACCCCACAACTGCTCCTCCCCCACCTGCAGCAGCTCCGGACCTCCACCCGCGGCACCCACGCACCCTCCCCCACCTGCAGCACCACCGCAACTGCCCCTCCCGTGGCACCCCAGGATCCCATCCGCCTCTTCCCCGCACCCCCTACTCCCTCAACCACGTTGCAAGGGGCTTCCACCCCTTAACTATTGCACGCCCTTTGTCCGTGCAATATATAACAAATCACACAATTAGGATTGGATGTAATACTCCATATAATAAAAATATTGCACGCCACAAGGGTGTGCAAGGGTTAAGGGGGCGTAGCCCCTTATGACGGTGTGAAGAGCGCCCGTAGGGCGCGATGAATCACCTAGTAACTATATACAAGTCTAGCAGAATTTAGTCCGCACTGGGACGGGTGCCCAGCATCCTCTACGGACTAGGAGAAAAATATTTACCGGTAGGTTTAAAATCTTATTTTCTCTTACGTCCTAGAGGATGCTGGGGACTCCATAAGGACCATGGGGATTATACCAAAGCTCCAGACCGGGCGGGAGAGTGCGGATGACTGCAGCACCGATTGAGCAAACATGAGGTCCTCATCAGCCAAGGTATCAAACTTGTAGAATTTTGCAAAAGTGTTTGAACCCGACCAAGTCGTCGCTCGGCAAAGCTGTAATGCCGAGACGCCTCGGGCAGCCGCCCAAGAAGAGCCCACCTTCCTAGTGGAATGGGCCTTTACCGAATTTGGTAATGGCAATCCAGCCGTAGAATGAGCCTGCTGAATCGTGTTACATATCCAGCGAGCAATAGTCTGCTTAGAAGCAGGAGCGCCAACCTTGTTGGCTGCATACAGGACAAACAGTGCCTCTGTTTTCCTAACCCGAGCCGTCCTGGCTACATACATTTTTAAGGCCCTGACTACATCCAGGGACTTGGAATCCTCCAAGTCTCCCGTAGCCATCGGTACCACAATAGGTTGGTTCATATGAAACGATGAAACCACCTTTGGCAAAAATTGAGGACGAGCCCTCAACTCCGCTCTATCCACATTGAAAATCAGATAGGGGCTTTTGTGAGACAAAGCCGCCAATTCAGACACCCGCCTTGCAGACGCCAAGGCCAACAACATGACCACCTTCCAAGTGAGAAATTTTAATTCCACTGTTTGAAGGGGCTCAAACCAGTGAGATTTAGGAACTGCAGCACCACGTTAAGGTCCCATGGTGCCACTGGAGGCACAAAAGGAGGCTGTATGTGCAGCACTCCCTTTACAAAGTCTGGACTTCTGGGATAGAAGCCAATTCCTTCTGAAAGAAAATCGATAGGGCCGAAATCTGTACTTTAATGGAGCCCAATTTAAGGCCCATATCCACTCCTGTCTGCAGAAAGTGGAGAAAACGGCCCAGATGGAAATCTTCCGTAGGAGCATTCTTAGCTTCACACCAAGATACATACTTTCTCCAGATACGTTGATAATGTTTCAACGTCACCTCCTTCCTAGCCTTTATCAGAGTAGGGATGACTTCTTCCGGAATGCCTTTCCCAGCTAGGATTCGGTGTTCAACCGCCATGCCATCAAACGTAACCGCGGTAAGTCTTGGAACACGCAGGGCCCCTGTTGCAACAGGTCCTTTCTGAGAGGAAGAGGCCACGGATCTTCTGTGAGCATTTCCTGAAGATCTGAATACCCGGCCCTTCGAGGCCAGTCTGGAACAATGAGTATTGTCCGCACTTTTTTACGTCTTATGATTCTCAATATCTTTGAGATGAGTGGATGTTAGGGTCTCCTGCCCTGTGCTGCCACGTCGTCATGGCAACCGGGAGACAAGTGCTAGCGGAGTAACCTGAGCGCAGCTGATACTCCGGTTCGGGTCTTTTGCTGTGCAGTGGTTACAGGCTCTGGGCACGGCAGGGGATCCAGTGCTGGTTTTTGTGCTCACAGTCTGTGAGGTCTGAGTGGGGCGTGGGCAGCACCTGCTTTATAAGGCCTCTTCTCAGGTTAAGCAGATGCTGCTGAATCTTTGTTGGTTAGTCAGTTCCTGAAAGTTAGCCAGTACTGTGTAGCTTTGTATTTGTTGTTGCTTACTGCAAATAGGCCTGGGGATTTGGTACTACACTCTGCCAATCCAGACCTAGCAGTAAGACTGGAGTCAGTCGTTTAGCTTGCTGGGGTTCTTTTACTACTCTGTGAACTTAGCAAGTTTGCGGCTGTATTCTAAGACTTGCCTGCCTAAATCCTGTCTCACTGTGCAAGGTGTCAGGTGTCAGTTTAGTGGCAGTAAGCTGAACCTGTGCACTGCAAGTGAGAATTAGGATTGTGGAGACTCTCCTTGTGTCTATCATTCCATCTCTGACCAAGGAGTTTACTGCCACACCCGTTGGTAACCCTTTAGGGTTTTGCTGTTGCCCTTAGCAACAGCATTTCGGGTTCTCTACGTATTAAAACACAACATCTTGCTTTTCCCATCTGAGCATTACTAATACTAGGGAGACACCCAGTTCCTTAGCCTCTGGGCTTCTCTGTTCACTTTGTGTGTATTTTGTTACCCTATCACCTTCTGTGTACGTAATGTCATATTCCCCAGTCTGTCTGTGAGTTCATTTGTTTTGCATACCTATCCGTTCAGACACCAGTACATTCCTGCAGGCACTGGTGTGCATAACAGTTCAAACACCAGTACATTCCTGCAGGCACTGGAGTGCATAACAGTTCTGACACCAGTACATTCCTGCAGGCACTGGTGTGCATAACATATTCAGCAGCCTAATACTCCTGTTGAAATTTTGTGGGAATATGGAGCATACCCCTCAAAATAAGTTGCAACAGGTGGTCGATCAGGTGCAGGTCCTGACTCGACAATTTAATGATTTGTCCATTAAAATGCACACCTCCCAGGCCGCTGGCGGAGCTCCCGCAGCAGCAGCACCTTCAGGGGTTAAGGAGCCGAAAGTAAATCTCCCGGATCATTTTTCTGGAGATCGCTCGCAGTTCTTTTGTTTCAAGGAGAGCTGCAAGCTATACTTCCGGCTTAGGCCTCAGTCTTCTGGGTCGGAGATTCAGCGGGTGGGCATAGTGATTTCCTTGCTACAAGGAGACCCACAGGTCTGGGCATATGGGTTGCAGCCTAACTGTCCGTCGCTTAAAAGTGTTGATGCTTTTTTTTTACGGCACTGGGCATGTTGTATGATGACCCTGACAAGACGGCCTCAGCCGAGGCTCAGATTTCGATCCTTAAGCAAGGGCGAAGGCCAGTTGAGGTTTACTGTACGGAGTTTCGGAGGTTGGCCCATGATACCCAGTGGAATGACCCAGCCCTGAGACACCAGTACCGAAGAGGTCTTTCCAACCAGATAAAAGACCAACTGGTACAATATCCCTTGCCTGATAGCTTGGATCAGCTCATGCAGTTATCCATCCGGGTGGATAGACGGCTGAGAGAGCGTAGGCTTGAAAGGGAGACTGAGGTTTCCTTCTTTCCCAAGGGAACCTCAGACTCTGAGGAATTTTCCGAGGAGCCTATGCAGATTGGGGCTACCCGCCTCTCCTCGCGTGAGAAGACGCGGAGGAGACAGCAGGGGTTGTGTTTGTACTGTGGGAATAAAGGTCATGTGGTAGTATCATGCCCAGAAAAGCCGGAAAACTTCAGGGCCTGAGGGTGATGGGAAATATCCTGTCAGGCCAGAAGTCAGAATTTCCCAAGAAGACTTTTATCATTCCGGTGACCTTGAAGATCCTCGGTCAAACTGTCAAGACTGAGGCCTTTGTGGACAGTGGGGCCGACGGGGTTTTTATGGACCGCCAATTCGCCCTGAAACACTCTGTTCCCTTAGTACCCTTGGCATCGGAAATTGAGATTTGTGGGTTAAACGGGGAACCATTATCCCAAGGTAAAATTACCTCTTGCACTAGCCAGATTTCTTTGTTTATTGGACCCACACACTCTGAAAAATTGTCCTTTTATGTGACTGTCTGTACTTTTGCCCCATTGGTGTTGGGGTTACCCTGGTTAAGGGCCCACAATCCTCAATTTGACTGGGTCTCTGGGGAGATTCTTAGTTGGGGTACTGATTGTTTCAGGAGTTGCTTGAGCCTTCCAGTCAGGCTCTCGCAGCTAAGTTTGCCAGGATTGCCAGGGTGCTATGCAGATTTTGCGGACGTGTTCTCCAAAAAAGTTGCAGAGGTACTACCTCCCCATCGCCCCTATGACTGTGCCATTGATTTGTTGCCAAATGCTAAGCTTCCCAAGAGCAGGTTGTACTCCCTGTCACGTCCTGAGACTCAGGCTATGGCAGAGTACATTCAGGAGAACTTGGCTAAGGGATTTATCAGACCTTCACAGTCTCCAGTTGGGTCGGGGTTCTTCTTCGTGGGTAAAAAGGACGGTTCGTTGCGACCCTGCATCGACTTCAGGGAATTGAACCGTATCACGATTAAAAACTCATACCCACTGCCTCTCATTTCGGTCTTGTTTGACCAGCTTCGTACTGCCACCATTTTTTCTAAGATTGACCTACGCGGTGCGTACAATCTAATCCGAATAAGAGAGGGGGATGAATGGAAGACTGCCTTTAATACCCACTCAGGGCATTATGAATATTTGGTGATGCCTTTTGGGCTCTGTAATGCACCGGCAGTCTTCCAGGATTTCATGAATGATGTGCTCAGGGAATATTTGGATAGATTCTTAGTTGTATACTTAGATGACATCCTAATCTTCTCCCATTCCCTGGAGGAACATCGGAAGCATGTACGCTTAGTCCTCCAGAAACTCAGAGACCACCGGCTTGGGGCGAAGCTGGAGAAGTGCGAATTTGAAGTTCAGCAAATCGCATTTCTAGGATATATTATCTCCCCAGAAGGTTTCCAAATGGAGGGTTCCAAGGTACAGGCAGTCCTGGATTGGGTGCAGCCCACTAGTTTGAAGGCGCTTCAGCGTTTTCTGGGCTTTGCAAATTTTTATAGATGATTTATCGCTGGATTTTCGTCTATAGTGGCGCCCTTGGTGGCACTCACTAAGAAAGGGGCGGATGTTGCTCACTGGTCTTGTGAGGCTAAAGCGGCTTTTGCCCGTCTCAAAAGGGCATTTGTATCGGCCAAGGTGCTGCGACACCCAGATCCAGAGCGTCCTTTTGTGGTGGAGGTGGATGCCTCTGAGATGGGTATTGGGGCAGTGCTTTCTCAGATGGGAGTGTCTGATAATCGCCTTCATCCCTGTGCTTACTTTTCCCGTAAATTTTCGCCTGCCGAGATGAATTATGACGTGGGTAACCGGGAATTGTTGGCTATTAAGGATGCACTCGAGGAGTGGAGACACTGGCTTGAGGGGGCTAAGTTTGTGGTCTCAATTCTCACCGACCATAAGAATCTGGCATATTTAGAGTCAGCGAAGCGTCTCAATGCCAGGCAGGCACGATGGGCTTTGTTTTTTGCTCGCTTTAATTTTTTGATAACATATCACCCTGGGTCAAAAAACATCAAGGCTGATGCGCTCTCGCTGAGTTTTGCTCCAATCCAGGAGACCACCGAGGAGCCGTTGCCCATTGTGTCCCCATCATGTATTAAAGTGGGCATTACCCAGGACCTCTTATCATTAGTCCTTAGAGCACAGGAGCAGGCTCCTCCAGACCTTCCGGTAGGTCTTTTGTTTGTGCCTCCTAGGTTAAGACAGCGAGTGTTCCTGGAATTCCATGCCAAGAAGTCGGCAGGTCACCCGGGTATTGCCAGAACTCGGGAGTTGCTATCTAGGGCGGTGTGGTGGCCCTCGGTGGCTAAGGATGTGGATCAGTGGGTTCGGGCATGTGACATCTGTGCCGAAATAAGACTCCTAGAGGGGTTCCTGTTGGCCCATTACAGCCACTCTCTATCCCATCTAAGCCATGGACCCACATTTCAATGGATTTTGTGGTGGACTTGCCCAAATCCTCGGGGATGACAGCCATCTGGGTTGTCGTTGACAGGTTTTCGAAGATGGCGCACTTCGTTCCACTGGTTGGGCTGCCATCGGCCAGACGCCTGTCTGAATTATTTATGCTGCATGTTGTGCGTCTCCACGGGTTGCCACTTGATGTGGTCTCTGACCCCGGATCCCAGTTTGTGGCCAAATTCTGGAGGGCATTTTGTTCCGATCTCCAGATTTCTGTCAGCTTGTCGTCAGGCTACCATCCGCAGTCTAATGGGCAGACTGAAAGGGTGAACCAGTCCTTGGAGCAGTTCCTCAGGTGTTATGTCTCCAAGTGTCAGACTGACTGGGTTGCTCATCTGTCCATGGCGGAGTTTGCCTATAACAACGCGGCTCACTCTGCTACAGGGATCTCTCCCTTCCTTTGTGTGTATGGGCATCATCCTAAGGCCAATTCTTTTGACCCCCTGGACTCCACGCCTGGTGGTTCCTCTGTGGTTTCGGTCCTTAGAGGTATTTGGCGGAAAGTGAAGAAAGCCCTTGTGTCTGTGTCATTAGTGACCAAAAGGGTTTTTGATAAGCGGAAAAGACCCTGCAGCTTCAAATTAGGAGACTTCGTCTGGTTGTCTACCAAGAATTTGAAGTTGAGACAGCCATCTCATAAGTTAGGCCCCCGGTTCATCGGCCCTTATAAGATCACCAGGATTATCAATCCGGTGGCATTTCAGTTAGATCTGCCCCGTTCTTTGGGTATCAATAAAACATTTCATTGTTCCCTTTTAAAACGGGCGATTAGTAATCCTTCTTCCAGTGGAAGACCTTCCCCTCTTCTGATACGTGGCCAGAGGGAGTTTGTTGTTGAAAGGATTCTTGACTCCAAGATGGTTCGGGGTCGGCTGTCATTTTTGGTGCACTGGAAGGGGTATGGCCCGGAGGAGCGGTCGTGGGTGCGCAGTTGTGATCTTCATGCCCCCAGACTGATACGCTCTTTCTTCTCGCAGTTCCCCGATAAACCCGGTGGTAGGGGTTCTTTGACCCCTCGTCAGAGGGGGGGTACTGTTAGGGTCTCCTGCCCTGTGCTGCCACGTCGTCATGGCAACCGGGAGACAAGTGCTAGCGGAGTAACCTGAGCGCAGCTGATACTCTGGTTCGGGTCTTTTGCTGTGCAGTGGTTACAGGCTCTGTGCACGGCAGGGGATCCGGTGCTGCTTTTTGTGCTCACAGTCTGTGAGGTCTGAGTGGGGCGTGGACAGCACCTGCTTTATAAGGCCTCTTCTCAGGTTAAGCAGATGCTGCTGAATCTTTGTTGGTTAGTCAGTTCCTGAAAGTTAGCCAGTACTGTGTAGCTTTGTATTTGTTGTTGCTTACTGCAAATAGGCCTGGGGATTTGGTACTACACTCTGCCAATCCAGACCTAGCAGTAAGACTGGAGTCAGTCGTTTGGCTTGCTGGGGTTCTTTTACTACTCTGTGAACTTAGCAAGTTTGCGGCTGTATTCTAAGACTTGCCTGCCTAAATCCTGTCTCACTGTGCAAGGTGTCAGGTGTCAGTTTAGTGGCAGTAAGCTGAACCTGTGCACTGCAAGTGAGAATTAGGATTGTGGAGACTCTCCTTGTGTCTATCATTCCATCTCTGACCAAGGAGTTTACTGCCACACCCGTTGGTAACCCTTTAGGGTTTTGCTGTTGCCCTTAGCAACAGCATTTCGGGTTCTCTACGTATTAAAACACAACATCTTGCTTTTCCCATCTGAGCATTACTAATACTAGGGAGACACCCAGTTCCTTAGCCTCTGGGCTTCTCTGTTCACTTTGTGTGTATTTTGTTACCCTATCACCTTCTGTGTACGTAATGTCATATTCCCCAGTCTGTCTGTGAGTTCATTTGTTTTGCATACCTATCCGTTCAGACACCAGTACATTCCTGCAGGCACTGGTGTGCATAACAGTTCAAACACCAGTACATTCCTGCAGGCACTGGAGTGCATAACAGTTCTGACACCAGTACATTCCTGCAGGCACTCGTGTGCATAACAGTGGAAGAGGAGGGAACACATAGACCGACTGAAACACCCACGGTGTCACCATGGCGTCCACTGCTACTGCCTGAGGGTCCCTTGACCTGGCACAATACCTCCAAAGCTTCTTGTTGAGGCATGACGCCATCATGTCTATTTGAGGAAGTCCCCAACGACTTGTTATCTCTGCAAAAACTTCTTGATGAAGTCCCCACTCTCCTGAATGGAGATCGTGTCTGCTGAGGAAGTCTGCTTCCCAGTTGTCCACACCCGTAATGAAGACAGCTGACAGATCGCTTACGTGATTTTCCGCCCAGCGAAGAATCCTGGTGGCTTCCGCCATTGCCACTCTGCTCCTTGTCCCGCCTTGGCAGTTTACATGAGCCACGGCTGTGACGTTGTCTGATTGAATCAGAACCGGTAGGTCGCGAAGAAGATCCTCCGCTTGACGTAGGCCGTTGTATATGGCCCTCAATTCCAGTACATTGATGTGTAGACAAGCCTCCTGGCTTGACCATATCCCCTGAAAGTTTCTTCCTTGTGTGACTGCTCCCCATCCTCGGAGGCTCGCGTCCATGGTCACCAGAACCCAGTCTTGAATGCCGAACCTGCGACCCTCTAGAAGGTGAGCACTCTGCAGCCACCACAGGAGAGACACCCTGGCCCTGGGGGACAGGCTTATTCTCTGATGAATTTGAAGATGGGACCCGGACCATTTGTCCAGAAGGTCCCACTGAAACGTCCTCGCATGAAACCTGCCGAAGGGGATGACCCCGTAGGTCGCCACCATTTTCCCCAGAACTCGAGTGCATTGATGGACTGACACTCTTTTCGGTTTTAACAGGTCTCTGACCATGTTCTGGAGTTCCTGAGCTTTTTCCATTGGGAGAAAAACCCTCTTTTGTTCCGTGTCTAGAATCATACCCAAGAAAGATAGCCGAGTCGTTGGAACCAACTGCAACTTTGGAAGATTTAGAATCCAGCCATGTTGCTGCAGCACACTCAGGGAGAGTGACACGCTTTTCAGCAACTGATCTCTCGACCTCGCTTTTATCAGGAGATCGTCCAAGTACGGGATAATTGTGACTCCCCGCCGACGCAGGAGCACCATCATTTCCGCCATTACCTTGGTGAAAATCCTCGGGGCCGTGGAAAGCCCAAACGGCAACGTCTGAAACTGGTAATGACAGTCCTGCACAGCGAATCTCAGGTACGCCTGATGAGCGGGATATATGGGGACATGAAGGTATGCATCCTTTATGTCTAGAGACACCATAAAATCCCCCCCTTCCAAGCTGGAGATAACCGCCCTGAGCGATTCCATCTTGAATTTGAACTTTTTTAAGTATAGGTTTAGGGATTTTAAATTTAGAATGGGTCTGACCGAACCATCCGGTTTTGGGACCACAAATAGGGTTGAATAGTACCCCTTCCCCTGTTGAACTAGGGGAACCTCGACGACCACTTGCTGTTGACACAGTTTTTGAATTGCAGCTAAAACTATCTCCCTTTCTGGGGAAGAAGCTGGTAAAGCCGATTTGAAAAACCGGCGAGGAGGCACGTCTTCGAATTCCAGCTTGTAGCCTTGGGATACAATTTCCATTGCCCAAGGATCCACGTCTGACTGAACCCAGACGTGGCTGAAGAGTCAAAGACGTGCCCCCACCGGGGCAGACTCCCTCAGTGAAGCCCCAGCGTCATGCTGTGCATTTAGTAGAAGCCAGGGAGGACTTCTGCTCCTGGGAACTAGCCGTAGCAGGCAGTTTTTTCCCTCTACCCTTACCTCTGGCGAGGAAGGAACAGCCCCGACCCCTTCTGGACCGAAAGGACTGCAACTGATATTGCAGCGTTTTCTTTCGCTGTGGAGATTTACCCGCGGTAGCTGTGGAAACCAGGTCTGCGAGACCTTCCCCAAATAAATCCTCACCTTTGTAAGGTAAAACTTCCATATGTTTCTTTGAGTCGGCATCACCCGTCCATTGGCGGGTCCACAGGGCTCGCCTAGCAGAAATCGCCATAGCGTTGGCTCTCGAACCTAGCAGACCAACGTCTCTCTGAGCGTCTCTCATATACAAGACTGCGTCTTTTATGTGACCTAAGGTCAATAAAATGGTATCCCTATCTAGGGTATCAATGTCAGCTGACAAGGTATCAGTCCAAGCTGCTACAGCGCTACAAACCCATGCCGACGCTATTGCCTGTCTGCGATCAGCAGGATCCTTGAGGGCTGCTGTGTCTGGAGACGGTAGCGCCACCTTTTTGGACAAGAGCGTTAACGCCTTGTCCACCCTGGGTGAGGATTCCCACCATAACCTGTCCTGCGCAGGGAAAGGATACTCCATAAGAATTCTCTTGGGAATCTGCAGTTTCTTGTCTGGAGTTTCCCAAGCCTTTTCAAATAACTCGTTCAGCTCATGAGATGGGGGAAAAGTTACCTCAGGTTTCTTCTCTTTAAACATGTGTACCCTCATGTGTCAGGGACAGAGGGGTCATCCGTGATATGCAAAACATCTTTTATTGCAATAATCATATAATGAATACTCTTGGCCACCCTTGGGTGTAACCTCGCATCATCGTAGTCGACACTGGAGTCAGAATCCGTGTTGGTATCAGTGTCTGTTATTTGGAATAGGGAACGTTTTTGAGACCCTGAAGGGCCCTGTGACACCGTCAAAGCCATTGATTGACAACCCTGTATTATCCCTGGACTCTGCTTTGTCTAATCTCTTATGTAATAAAGCCACATTTGCATTTAAAACATTCAGCATATCCATTCAACCATGTGTCGGCGTTGCCGACGGAGACACCACAATCATCTGCTCCACCTCCTCCCTAGTGAGCCTTCCGTTTCAGACATGTTGACACACGCGTACCGACACCCCCACACACTCAGGGATATATCTATATGGAGACAGTTCCCCAATAAGGCCCCTTGGAGAGACAGAGAGAGAGTATGCCAGCACACACCCAGCGCCAACTGACACTGGAAACCAACTTCCCAGATAAACAGCGCTTTTATATAAATATATCTCTATACACTCACTGCCAATTAAATGTGCCCCCCTCTTTTTTGCCCTCTGTCACCGTGTTCAGCAGGGGAGAGTCCGGGGATCCAGCATCTCTGCAGTGTGTTGTGGGGAAAATGGCGATGGTTAGTGCTGGAGGATCAAGCTCCACCCCCTCAGCGATGGGCTTCGGTCCCGCTCAAAATGACAATACTGGCGGGGGATTATAATATATACTGCCTCCGCAGCCTATATACTTGGTAGCCAGTCCCTAGAGGTTTATTATTGCTGCCCAGGGCGCCCCCCCCTGCGCCCTGCACCCATCAGTGCCCGCTGTGTGTTGTGTGTGGGAGCAATGGCGCGCAGCGTTACCTCAGAGACGATCTGAAGTCTTCTGCCACCTGTGAAGTCTTCTTTCTTCTTATACTCACCCGGCTTCTATCTTCCGGCTATGTGAGGAGGACGGTGGCGCGGCTTCGGGACGGCCTGCGAGGGTGAGACCTGCGTTCCGACCCTCTGGAGCTAATGGTGTCCAGTAGCCTAAGAAGCAGAGCCCATCACAGAAGTAGGGCTGCTTCTCTCCCCTCAGTCCCACGATGCAGGGAGCCTGTTGCCAGCAGATCTCCCTGAAAATAAAAAACCTAACAAAAGTATTTTCAGAGAAACTCAGTAGAGCTCCCCTGCAGTGCATCCAGTCTTCTCTGGGCACAAGATCTAACTGAGGTCTGGAGGAGGGGCATAGAGGGAGGAGCCAGTGCACACCCATCTAAAGTTCTTTATAGTGCCCATGTCTCCTGCGGAGCCCGTCTATACCCCCATGGTCCTTACGGAGTCCCCAGCATCCTCTAGGACATAAGAGAAAATAGGATTTTAATTACCCACCGGTAAATCCTTTTCTCGTAGTCCGTAGAGGATGCTGGGCGCCGGCCCAGTGCTTCGTTTTCCTGCAGTTGTTACTTGGTTAAGTATTGGTGGTTCAGTCGTTGCTAAATCGTTTCAAGTTGGTTAGCTTGGCTTTCCTTTTGTTATGTGTGAGCTGGTGTGAATCTCACCACTATCTGTGAAATTCCTTCTCTCGAAGTATGTCGTCTCCTCGGGCACAGTTTCTAGACTGAGTCTCGTAGGAGGGGCATAGAGGGAAGAGCCAGCCTACACTATTAAACTCTTAAAGTGCCCATGACTCCTAGTGGACCCGTCTATACCCCATGGTACTAAATGGAACCCCAGCATCCTCTACGGACTATGAGAAAAGGATTAAAATCCTATTTTTGCACTGCTGCGATCAGATAGTCGCCACCTACAGGGCTGTGCAAGTGTGCGAACGCATGTGTAGCAGAGCTGTACAAACAGATCTTGTGCAGTCTCTGAGTTGCCCAGAACTTACTCAGCCGCTGCGATCACTTCAGCCTGTCCGGGACCGGAATTGATGTCAGGAACCCTCCCTGCAAACGCTTGGACACGCCTGCGTCTTTCCAACCACGCCCAGAAAATGGTCAGTTGCCACCCACAAACGCCCTCTTCCTGTCAATCTCCTTGCGAACACCCGTGCGAACAGTGAGGTCAGTGTACCCCAATGGCCGCCACAGTCACCAGTATCAGTACAGTACAGATCACCTCACGCTGGTACCACGTACATGACAGTGAGGTCAGTGTACCCCAATGGCCGCCACAGTCACCAGTCTCAGTACAGTACACGTCACTTCACGCTGGTACCACGTACATGACAGAGAGGTCAGTGTACCCCAATGGCCGCCACAGTCACCAGGTGTCAGTACAGCACACATCACCTCACGCTCGTACCACGTATATGACAGTGAGGTCAGTGTACCCCAATGGCCGCCACAGTCACCAGGTCTCGGTACAGTACACATCATCTCACGCTGGTACCACGTACATGGCAATGAGGTCAGTGTACCCCAATGGCCGCCACAGTCACCAGGTCTCAGTACAGTATACGTCACCTCACGCTGGTACCACGTATATGACAGTGAGGTCAGTGTACCCCAATGGCCGCCACAGTCACCAGGTCTCAGTACAGTAAACGTCACCTCACGCTGGTACCACGTACATGACAGTGAGGTCAGTGTACCCCAATGGACGCCACAGTCACCAGGTCTCGGTACAGTACACATCACCTTACGCTGGTACCACGTACATGGCAATGAGGCAGTGTACCCCAATGGCCGCCACAGTCACCAGTCTCAGTATAGTACACGTCACCTCACGCTGGTACCACGTACATGACAGAGAGGTCAGTGTACCCCAATGGCCACCACAGTCACCAGGTCTCAGTACAGTAAACGTCACCTCACGCTGGTTCCACGTACATGACAGTGAGGTCAGTGTCCCCCAAAGGCTGCCACAGTCACCAGGTCTCAGTACAGCACACGTCACCTCACGCTGGTACCACGTACATGACAGTGAGGTCAGTGTACCCCAATGGACGCCACAGTCACCAGGTCTCGGTACAGTACACATCACCTTACGCTGGTACCACGTACATGGCAATGAGGCAGTGTACCCCAATGGCCGCCACAGTCACCAGTCTCAGTATAGTACACGTCACCTCACGCTGGTACCACGTACATGACAGAGAGGTCAGTGTACCCCAATGGCCACCACAGTCACCAGGTCTCAGTACAGTAAACGTCACCTCACGCTGGTTCCACGTACATGACAGTGAGGTCAGTGTCCCCCAAAGGCTGCCACAGTCACCAGGTCTCAGTACAGCACACGTCACCTCACGCTGGTACCACGTACATGACAGTGAGGTCAGTGTACCCTAGTGGCCGCCACAGTCACCAGTCTCAGTATAGTACACGTCACCTCACACTGGTACCACGTACATGACAGTGAGATCAGTGTCCCCCAATGGCCGCCACAGTCACCAGGTCTCAGTACAGCACACGTCACCTCACGCTGGTACCACGTACATGACAGTGAGATCAGTGTCCTCCAATGGCTGCCACAGTTACCAGGTCTCATTACAGCCCACGTCATCTCACGCTGGTACCACGTACATGACAGTGAGGTCAGTGTCCCCCAATGGCTGCCACAGGTACCAGGTCTCATTACAGCCCACGTCATCTCACGCTGGTACCACGTACATGACAGTGAGATCAGTGTCCTCCAATGGCTGCCACAGTTACCGGGTCTCATTACAGCCCACGTCATCTCACTCTGGTACCACGTACATGACAGTGAGGTCAGTGTCCCCCAATGGCAGCCACAGTCACCAGGTCTCAGTACAGTAAACTACATCTCACGCTGGTACCTCGTACATGACAGTGAGGTCAGTGTACTCCAATGGCCGCCACAGTCACCAGGTCTCAGTGCAGTACATGTCATCTCACGCTGGTACCACGTACATGACAGTGAGGTCAGTGTACCCCAATGGCTGCCACAGTCACCAGGTGTCAGTACAGTACACGTCCAATCAGGAGAGTGTCAGTACAGTACACAGCCAATCAGGAGAGTGCCACCTCGTGGCGCTCACTGAGTGGCTGAAGGGACTCTCTTTGACAGGAGTCAGGGGGGGTCCTGGCAGTCGGGGAAAGAGGTCCCATGTGTAAACATGGGACCCCTTTCAGTGCGTGGTTCGGGTTTTTCGGTTTGTTTTTTTGCCAAGTACGTGGATTACAAGCTCAGAAGAGGACCGATCTACACTGGATTTTTTGTGAGTATAATTTTATTTTCAGGTACCCCATTGATTCTACTTGGAGAAGTGGACTGACCCTCGTGTGAACATAGGTAAGTATGTGTGAATGTAGGTGTGCATGTATGTAATAAAGTTGTACTTTCAAGGTGTGTGAGTTCTGTTTTTATTTGGGTATTTTTTTTTGTAGTAGTACTACAGGTACCAGCGGGCCCGTTTTTCCACCGCATGCTGGTACTTGTGGTTCTCCAAGTACCAGCTTGCGGGGGAGGCTTGCTGGGACTTGTAGTACTGCTACAAAAAACAATATTCTATTTTTTTCACAAGGCTATCAGCCCCCTATCCACATCCCTTGGATGGGGGGGACAGCCTCAGGCTTCACCCCTGGCCCTTGGGTGGCTGGAGGGGGGGACCCCCTTGATTTAAGGGGTCCCCACTCCTCCAGGGTACCCCGGCCAGGGATGACTAGTTAGTGATTTAATGCCAGGGCCGCAGGGACCTATATAAAAGTGTCCCCCGGCTGTGGCATTATCTCTCTGACTAGTGGAGCCCGGTGCTGGTTCAAAAAATACGGGGGACCCCTATGCAATTTGTCCCCGTATTTTTTGCACCAGGACCAGGCGCAGAGCCCGATGCTGGTTGTTCAAATATGGGGGAACCCCTGTCATTTTTCCCCACATATTTTTGCAACCAGGACCGGCTCAAAGAGCCCGAGGCTGATTTTGCTTAGGAGGGGGTACCCCACGCAATTTTTTTCTTGTTTTTTAACTCTTTAATTTTTTTTAAAAAGGTGCACAATGAAGCCCTGCACGGATCTCACCGATTCGGCCGGGATTCCTTGTGTTTTGACAGGCAGTGTTTTACTCATCACTCCCGTAAAACACTGCCTAACATTACGAATCACATCGACATCGGAAAAAACTATTGTGCAAAACTCGGCAGCTTAGTGAGTGATCGTATCAGGATTCAAAAAGTTGCAGTAAAATGCACCCGATACCATTCGAGTTCAAACACCCTTAAAAACGGCTAAAACACGAATATTAGTACATTTTGGCCCAGGTGTCAGTATAGTACACGTCACCTCACGCTGGTCCCACGTACATGACAGTGAGGTCAGTGTCACCCAATGGCCGCCACAGTCACCAGGTGTCGGTACAGTACACGTCATCTCATGCTGGTACCACGTATATGACAGTGAGGTCAGTGTCCCCCAATGGCTGCCACAGTCACCAGGTCTCAGTACAGCACACGTCACCTCACGCTGGTACCACGTACATGACAGTGAGGTCAGTGTACCCCAATGGCCGCCACAGTCACCAGGTGTCAGTACAGCACACGTCGCCTCACGCTGGTACCACGTACATGACAGTGAGGTCAGTGTACCCCAATGGCCGCCACAGTCACCAGGTCTCAGTACAGTACACTACATCTCACGCTGGTACCACGTACATGACAGTGAGGTCAGTGTACCCCAATGGCCGCCACAGTCACCAGGTTTCAGTACAGTACACGTCATCTCACGCTCGTACCACGTACAACAGTGAGGTCAGTGTACCCCAATGGCCGCCACAGTCACCAGGTCTCATTACAGCACACATCACCTCACGCTGGTACCACGTACATGACAGTGTGGTTAGTGTACCCCAATGGCTGCCACAGTCACCAGGTCTCATTACAGCCCACGTCATCTCACGCTGGTACCACGTACATGACAGTGAGGTCAGTGTCCCCCAATGGCCGCCACAGTCACCAGGTCTCAGTACAGTACACATCATCTCACGCTGGTACCACGTACATGACAGTGAGGTCAGTGTCCTCCAATGGCAGCCACAGTCACCAGGTCTCAGTACAGCACACGTCATCTCACGCTGGAACCACGTACATGACAGTGAGGTCAGTGTACCCCAATGGCCGCCACAGTCACCAGGTCTCAGTACAGTACACATCACTTCACGCTGGTACCACGTACATGACAGTGAGGTCAGTGTCCCCCAATGGCCGCCACAGTCACCAGGTCTCAGTACAGCACACGTCACCTCACGCTGGTACCACGTACATGACAGTGAGGTCAGTGTCCCCCAATAGCCGCCACAGTCACCAGGTCACAGTACAGTACACGTCATCTCACGCTGGTACCACGTACATGACAGTGAGCTCAGTGTACCCCAAAGGCCGCCACAGTCACCAGGTGTCAATACAGTACACGTCACCTCACGCTGGTACCACGTACATGACAGCGAGGTCAGTGTACCCCAATGGCCGCCACAGTCGCCAGGTCTCAGTACAGCACACGTCACCTCACGCTGGTACCACGTACATGACAGTGAGATCAGTGTCCTCCAATGGCTGCCACAGTTACCAGGTCTCATTACAGCCCACGTCATCTCACGCTGGTACCACGTACATGACAGTGAGGTCAGTGTCCCCCAATGGCTGCCACAGGTACCAGGTCTCATTACAGCCCACGTCATCTCACGCTGGTACCACGTACATGACAGTGAGATCAGTGTCCTCCAATGGCTGCCACAGTTACCAGGTCTCATTACAGCCCACGTCATCTCACTCTGGTACCACGTACATGACAGTGAGGTCAGTGTACCCCAATGGCCGCCACAGTCACCAGGTCTCAGTTTAGAACAGAGGTCCAGAGGAGAGGTCAACAGAACAGGGCCAGAAGAGTGGTTCTGGGCAGAGGTCATAAGGAGAGGTCCAGAACAGAGGTCAAGAGAAGAGGTAACGGGAAGAGGTCCAGAAGAGAAGTTCAGAGAATAGGTCAAGTATACAGTTCCTGGGAAGAGGTTCTGAGAAGAGGTGCTGAGGAGAGGTCCTGAGAAGAGGTGCTGAGGAGAGGTCCTGAGAAGAGGTGCTGAGGAGAGGTCCTGAGAAGAGATGCTGAGGAGAGGTCCTGAGAAGAGGTGCTGAAGAGAGGTCCTGAGAAGAGGTGCTGAGGAGAGGTCCTGAGAAGAGGTGCTGAGGAGAGGTCCTGAGAAGAGGTGCTGAGAAGAGGTGCTGAGGAGAGGTCCTGAGAAGAGGTGCCGAGGAGAGGTCCTGAGAGGAGGTGCTGAGGAGAGGTCCTGAACTATTTATGTTGAAGTTCATGCTGAGAGGTTGAAAATATCTTTTCATAAGCAATCACCAAATAAGTCCATTTTAGGCTCCTTTGACCCCTCCTCATGTGGGGGTGCTGTAATGATCATTGGGTGCAGATGAGCTCCACTGTGGAGCTCCTCCTCTTTCTCCACTGGCGGTGGGGTTTCATTAGACACAGAGACCTCAGAGCAGCTGGACGGGCAGGAAATTTTGCTGCAGCACATTTGAATTATTTATAAACAGATATTTATATAGCGCTCACATATTACACAGAGAATATTTCATTCAGTCCGTAACACATGAGTAAAAAGGAGCACCAGGGGAAAATCTAAGCAGAACAGAGAGAACATACAAACTTCACACAGATCGTGCCTTGGTCAGGAAATGAACTCATGACATCAGGGCTGCAAGGCAGTAATGCTAGTCACTACACTACCGTGCTGCTGGGAAAGGGATGGGGGTCCCGTGTCTTGGTTATGACCTCCCTACACATTATACAGCAGAAAACTCCAAGCTGCTGTGCTAATGCCTCTAATAGGAGCCAGTGTATACTGTGATGTGGGAGGCTGCCACCAGGTGGAGCCACAAAGTGCCAAGAGAGGCAAGCTGGTAAGAGAAAGAGGATTTTTATAGTTGCGCATGTGCAGTACAGTGAAGCAGACGCCAAGGAGCAGAGCTGGAAAGTGGGGTGATGAGCCACAGGTCTGTGAGGAGTGGACAGGTGACGCTGAGGTGGTGCCACTGAATACCCACTGAAAGAGTGCTGGGTACCACAGCAGAAGCGCCAGCATTATGTCTGATTGATCTGGAGAGGCAGCATATCCGCACTGAGAGCCGCAGCAGAGACAATGGAGGCTATGAGTCCCTACTGAATGAATACTGCAATAAAAAGGTGACTCTAATGCCTGAGATAGAGATATATCTGCTGACACTGTGATATATGTGCTTACTCAGCTATCAGTGACTGAGTTTGTTAGTGCAACGTGAGAGGAAGCCATTTTGTGGTGAAGATTATTATAAGGATTGATAAGCGCTGATTACAAACACACTTGGGATGGAAATACGAGTACCATTGAGTACTAAAGATAATTGTTACTAGAGTGGAACGTTATGTGCTTTTTCACGGGAAAGTGAAGCTATTGTTCTCTGGAATCAAGAAAGACCAGCATTAGATACTAATTCTATTAGCTTTGCATTTGGTGGATTACAAGTACATGAATGTAATAGGACAGTGACCACCTAGCAAAAGCGTATGCCATTGAAAGGGGACAGGCATCACGTCAAGATGTTCACAATGTCGATCAAAATAACTCTGTGTTCACTTTAACATAAATGATTGATCAGTCTGGGGTTTTGCTAATCTGCTAAGTAATAATATATTTTGCTATTTCTTTACAGAGGCGATATTGAGGAGGTAATTGTGTTTAGAGCATCATGTATTGAAGTAATTGAGAAACTGCATTTTCCATAGTTGTAGCCAAAGAGGCGCTGCAGCAGTTAAGATAAAGAAATCTATTTATTACCCTATTGCTAACTACTATCATATAGTTGTCATATTTCATTTCTGCCACATTGATTGTGATTTATATGGTGATAATTATTCTCTCCATATTGGTGTTCCAGGACCTACGCCCTCTTACTCCCTCTTCAATAAATCTACTTGATTATTCAATTTATCAAGACTGCCACGTAATGTCACTGTGTATGGGGCTAGCCGCTCTGCCATGCTGAGGTGGGTAAAGCTTGCGGCGTCACTGTCAGGAGAAGATGGAAGAGCCACTGAGGGTGCTGTCTCAGCTGTAAGGTGCCATCTACACCTAACGTCTCTGTGCCCACACCAACACCAAGGGTACCATATATACAGGCTCCTGTGGTACGCCTGCGGCTTGCTGTCCTGGTGCAGGTCCGTGCCTCGGACTTTCCCTTGGTGCACATTCCCAGTTATAACCCGGGAGCTTTCCCTTTCCTATCCTTCTTTGATGCCCACATTATGTTTCTTCACCTCCATATTGTTGTCACCTATCACCCCTGAGATCCAGACATGTCATCTCTGATATATAAATATCTATACTCTGATGAAACTGCTTGATGAGCAGAGAAACGTTATAAGTCTTCCGATGACTGGGGAAGCTCACATTACAACCCAGTGGCTGCACGCTGAGGTGGAGACAATGGACATACATGAGAGATACATGGAAGCAGGTATTTATCACACAGGACTGGGGAGAATCAGCTGCAGGTTATTTCCTACCGCTGACTCCAGAGCTAACACATCGCTGACAGTTCCTGTGCTCCCACCACACTGACTCCTGATCCATACATTTATCCCGCTCTCTACTGAAGGACTAAGGGCCCTACACACTAGAAGACGTGACCAATGTGAAAGATGAGCAATTTCCCTAGAACTTCCAGGAGTCCTGACATAGTGTACACACTAAGCAATTTTTCAAACTATTTAAAAGAGGAAAGATATCTTTGGAATTGGCGCCTTATTTACATATCTTAATATTGGGGAGGCATTTCTGGGTGTGTGGGCAGAGCTGTAGAAGGGGGAACCAATGAAGTTTTTTATCACCCACTGCCCCACCAATTATATTTCCACTGTGCCACCAACGTAATTCAAAAATAATTATAATGGGTTCAATATAATGTTATATATATATATATATATGCAGGTGTGGCACTCCTGGCATCTGAGAAACTTAAATGGAGACATGCATGTCTCCATTTAAGTTTCTCAGACGCCAAGAGTGCCACACCTGCCTATCTACATACATCCTTTTATGTGTGAGCACCCGGCGCAGCATATTCATTACAGGGAGAGCCGGACCTGCGTTTATATATATATATATATATATATATATATCTCCTATATAATAGCCCTATTCTGTGACTTTGTGATTCATTTGCTAACGCTGGGCGGAGTCACAAGACTGGGCGGAGTTAGTCAAATGAGTCACAGATCTGGCCAAATCTACAGGAGACTAGGAGCAGAAGCAGATAGTATGGGCATGGCACAGGCAGGGGTACATACCTCCCAGCTTTCTGCAGGAGCTGTCTTCAGGCAGAAGGAGGGACACACACACACACACACACACACACACTCACACACTCGGCGAAAAGGGGGCGTGGCTTCACGGGAGGGCCCCGTTTTCGTCAGTGAGGGGGCATGCCCAGCGTTCTGTGAGCTGCTGGCATGCCCCCAGGGGCTGATTATGAGTCCGGGGGGCCCAGGGCACTTGAGACAGTGGAGCCCTATCTCATTGCTGTGCCTGCTGTGGGGTTAGGGGCGTGACCTAATCGCGGGACGCGTGGCCACGCCCCCTTATGCAAATTCCAATTTTTATTATTTTTTTTTAAATGGGATTTTGGCCCCTCAGCTAGGGCTAAATCCAGAGGGGGTGGTCGCTCCCCCCTACACACCCGCACAGGCAGAAGAAAGCAGGGAGACTGCTGCCTCCCTGTAACACCACAGACCTGCCAATACACAGCAGCGTGTGCTGACTGTAGCACAATGCTGCCACTGTTGCTGGTAGGACGGGGGAGCTCCTGAGATGGGACAGAGCTACTCGAGCCGGGGGGCCCCCTAAAACTGTGGGGCCAACGGTACGTACCCCCTGCCCCCCCTCCCTCCCTAATCCGGCTCTGCTGCTGGAACCCCCCCTTAATCCGTACCCCCTGATGCCCCCTCTCCCTCTGTCTACACTATTCACCGCTGCTCTGCTAAGCAGAACAACGAGTACAGGAGCTTTCCAACTGCCCCCCCACCGCGGGACACTGCGACCCGCGGGTGGGACAGCGGGACAGACCCCAAAAAATGGGACTGTCCCGCGAAAATCGGGACATTTGGGAGGTATGGGGGTGGGTGAGGGGTATGTCATACAGACAGACGGGCACCGGCTCACTGTGTGCTTGACCCCCCACATCGGCATACTCAGCAGGGTCTCTCTGGCGCGGAGGAGCGTCACTTTCTAGCACACTCCACGCTTCTTAGCTGCAGTTTTGTGGGGCACCTGCCGCTGTGCAGGTTCCGTACTGCCTCTGTTATCTCCAGCCCCGGCAACCCCACCGCTAGCTGCAGCGCTGCCACCCGCAGTGAGGTGCGCCCAGCTCATTCACACACTTTAGCTGGCGGGTAGCGCTGCAGAAATTCAAGCTGCATGCTATGACCCCCTCCTCCCTCCAGCCGCAGCATCTCCTGGGGGCTAACCAGTCATTTCCAGTCTCACCTTACCACAGTGCCCGGCAGCTGCGCGAGGTCTGCGGTGTGTGACTGAGGAGGGGGGGAGGGATGCGGACGGGCAGAGGAAGCAGGACTCCAGCCTGAGAGAATCAACCATGCCAAGTCTCCAGCAGCAGCAGCAGATCCCAACAGGTTGGAGTGGAACAGCAGCAGCCAGCAGCAGTGACTCCGGTAAGACACATCTGTCTGTCACCACTGTTTTGTCCCTAATACCAATCTCTCCCGTGCCCTGTGTTCTGTCATGTCCCTGTCACCCCTGGCCTTGCCCTGCCACCCTTATCCTGGCCCTTTCACCCTTATCCTGGCCCTGTCACCCTTATCCTGGCCCTGTTACCCCTATCCTGGCCCTGTCACCCCTGTGCTTGCCCTGTCAACCCTATACTGGCCCCGTCACCCCTGTCCTGGTCCTGCCGCCCCTACCCTGGCCCTGTCACCCCTATCCTGTCCCTGTCATTTCTGTTCTGGCCCAGTCGCCCCTGTCCTGGCCCCGTCACCCCTGTCCTGGCACCGTCACCCCTGTCCTGGCCCCGTCAACCCTGTTCTGACCCTGTCACCCCTGTCCTGGCCCTGTTACTGCATACCCTCCAACTACCTTTTATGGCATGTACAGTACCCGCAGCGCCTCCAGACCTCTCCCCAATGCACCACACCTCTGCACCTTCCCCTCCACCACATGCGGCACTCCACCCCTCCCCCACATGCTGTGCCTCCAGACCCCCTACACCACCCGCGGCTCCCACTCCTCCGCCCCTTCACCACCCACAGCACCTCCAGGCCCCCTCCACCATTCACCCCCCTTATATGTCTCCCCCCTACACCTGCCCCCCTCCACCCGCAGCATCTGCAGACACCCTCCTCCAACCGCTGTCCCCCCCTCACCCACCCCTCCCCCACCAATGGCACCCCCGCACCTGCCCCTCCACCACCTGCAGCACCTCCGGACCTCCTTTCCCATCCACCGCACCACCCGTACCTGCCCCTACCCTACCCATGGTGCCTGCGGTCCCCTACCCCACCCCCGGCACTCCCATCCCTTCCCCTCCCACAGCACCTCTGGAACCCTTCACCCATCTACAGCATCCCCACACCTGCCCCTCTCCCACCTGTGGCACCCCTGCCCCTCCCCCATCTGCAGTGCCTCGGACCCCTCCTCCATCTGCATCCCCCACTCCTCTGCCTCTCCCCCACCCGCAGTACCTCCCGGGCCCCACCCCCACTTCTGCCCCCCCTCCACCCGCAGCATCTACATACACCATCCGCAGTCCCCCCCGCACCCGCTACATTCTGTACATCGTGCCCTGCAGGTGCTGTTCACGCCGTCGCAAGGGGCTGTGCCTCCTTCACCATCACACGCCCTTTCATTGTGCAATATTTAACCACTAACAAAGGAATGCAGGTAATACTCCATATAATACAAATATTAAACCCCAGAAAGGCATGCAAGGGTTAAGGGGGCGTAGCCCCTTGCGACGGTGTGAAGAGCGCCCGTAGGGCGCGATGAAGCACCTAGTATATATATATATATATATATATATATATATATATATATATATATATAAAATTCTAATATTTAGAGCCCATTATAACAGGATTTTTATACCTACCGGTAAATCCTTTTCTCCTAGTCCGTAGAGGATGCTGGGGTCCACTTTAGTACCATGGGATATAGACGGATCCGCAGGAACCATGGGCACTTTAAGACTTTTTCACAGTGTGAACTGGCTCCTCCCTCTATGCCCCTCCTCTAGACCTCAGTATAGGAACTGTGCCCAGGGAGACGGACAATTCGAGAAAAGGATTTACTTTTAAGTTAATGGTGAGATTCACACCAGTTCACATTTCAACCATGCCGCACAACATGGCATTCAACCTAACACATACTAACCAGCATAAACATTACAGCAACGAGCTGAAAATTATTTTAACACAACACCTGTGTAAAAACTATAACCAAATAACTACTGCAGGTAAAGTACGTACCGGGTTGGGCACCCAGCATCCTCTACAGACTAGGAGAAAAGGATTTACCGGTAGGTATAAAAATCCTGTTTTCTAATACGTCCTAGAGGATGCTGGGGTCCACTTTAGTACCATGGGGTTATACCAAAGCTCCAGTACGGGCAGGAGAGTGCGGATGTCCCTGCAGGACCGATTGACCAAACTTTAGGTCATCAGCGGCCAAGGTGTCAACCTTGTAAAGCTTAGCAAATGTGTTTGTCCCTGACCAAGTAGCTGCTCGGCAAACTTGTAATGCAGAGACCCCCCGGGCAGCCGCCCAGGATGAGCCCACCTTTCTTGTAGAATGGGCATTCACCGAATTCGGCATCAGCAATCCTGCCGTGGAATGAGCGTGCTGAATCGTACCTCTGATCCAGCGCGCAATAGTCTGCTTAGAAGCAGGACACCCAATCTTGTTGGGAGCATACAGGACAAACAGCGCCTCTGTTTTCCGTATCCGAGCTGTTCTTGCGACATAAATTCTCAAAGCTCTGACGACATCCAGAGACTTCGAACCAGCGAAGGTGTCAGTAGCCACTGGCACCACAATAGGTTGGTTTACATGGAAAGTAGAAACCACCTTTGGAAGAAATTGCTGACGAGCTCTTAGCTCAGCCCTATCTTCATGGAATATCAAGTAAGGGCTCTTGTGAGACAAGGCCCCTAACTCAGACACCCTCCTTGCGGATGCCAAGGCCAACAGCATGACCACTTTCCAAGTGAGAAACTTCAACTCTACCTCCTGGAGAGGTTCAAACCAATCTGATTGAAGGAACTGCAATACCACGTTAAGATCCCACGGTGCAGTAGAAGGCACAAATGGAGGTTGGATGTGCAGAACCCCTTTCACGAACGTCTGAACTTCTGGAAGGGAGGCCAATTGTTTCTGAAAGAAAATGGACAAGGCCGAAATCTGGACCTTGATTGAACCCAATCGTAGACCAGCATCCACACCCGCCTGAAGAAAATGGAGGAAACGTCCTAACTGAAACTTTTCCGTTGGAGCCTTCTTGGTTTCACACCAAGACACATATTTTCTCTATATACGGTGGTTATGTCTAGACGTTACTCCTGTCCTGAATAAGAGTGGGAATGACTTCTTTGGGAATACCCTTACAGGCTAGGATCCGGCGCTCAACAACCATGCCGTCAAACGTAGCCGCGGTAAGTCTTGATACACGCACGGCCCCTGCTGCAGCAGGTCCTCGCGAAGAGGAAGAGGCCGAGGATCTTCTATGAGTAACTCCTGAAGATATGGATACCAAGCCATCCTTGGCCAGTCTGGGACAATGAGGATCGCTCGAACCCCTGTTCTTCTTATGATTTTGAAAACTTTTGGTATCAGTGGAAGTGGAGGGAAGACATACACCGACCGAAACACCCACTGGGTCACTAGTGCATCCACTGCTATTGCTTGAGGGTCTCTCAACCTGGAACAATATGTCTGAAGCTTCTTGTTGAGACGAGATGCCATCATGTCTACTTGAGGAACTCCCCAAAGACCTGTCACCTCCGCGAAGACTTCTTGGTGGAGGCCCCATTCTCCTGGATGGAGATCGTGTCTGCTGAGGAAGTCTACTTCCCAGTTGTCCACTCCTGGAATGAAAATTGCCGACAGAGCTCTTGCATGTCTTTCTGCCCAGAGGAGGATCTTTGTCACCTCTGCCATTGCCGCTCTGCTTTTCGTTCCGCCCTGACGGTTTATGTACGCTACTGCTGTTACATTGTCCGACTGGATCTGTATGGGTTGATCTTGAAGAAGATGCACCGCTTGTAGAAGGCCGTTGTAAATGGCTCTCAACTCCAGAACGTTTATGTGAAGACAGGCTTCTTGACTTGACCATCTTCCTTGGAAGCTTTTCCCCTGTGTGACTGCTCCCCAGCCTCGGAGACTTGCATCCGTGGTTACTAGTACCCAGTCCTGAATCCCGAACCTGCGTCCTTCCAGGAGGTGAGAACTGTGCAGCCACCACAGGAGCGAAATTCTGGCTTTGGATGACAGGATTATCCTCTGATGCATGTGTAGATGGGATCCGGACCACTTGTCCAATAGGTCCCACTGGAATACTCTGGCATGGAATCAGCCAAACTGTATGGCCTCGTAGGCCGCCACCATCTTCCCCAACAACCGAATGCATTGATGAATCAACACTCTTGTTGGTTTCAGAATTTGTTTGACCATTCTCTGGATTTCCAGAGCCTTTTCTACTGGAAGAAATACCCTCTGTACTTCTGTGTCCAGTATCATCCCGAGAAACGATAATTTTGTCGTCGGTTCCAACTGTGACTTTGGAAAATTTATGATCCAACCGTGTTGTTGAAGTACTGTCAGGGAGAGAGCAATGCTCTGCACCAAACTTTCCCTAGACCTTGCTTTTATCAGGAGATCGTCCAGGTAAGGAATTATATTGACTCCATCTCCGTCATCACTTTGGTGAACACTCTCGGTGCCGTGGAGAGTCCGAACGGCAACGTCTGAAACTGGTAATGACAATCCTGCACTGCAAATCTCAGAAAAGCTTGATGTGGAGGATAGATAGGAACATATAAGTAGGCATCTTTTATGTCCACTGACACCATGAAGTCCCGTTCCTCCAGACTGGAAATCACTGCCCTCAGAGATTCCATCTTGAATTTGAACCTTTGCAGGTAGAGATTCAGTGTTTTCAGATTTAGAATCGGTCTGACCAAGCCATCGGGCTTCGGAACTACGAAAAGGCTTGAATAAAACCCTTCTCCATGTTGCGACAAGGGAACCAGGACAATCACTTGATCCTGACACAATTTTTGTATTGCTGCTGATACCACTTCCCTGTCTGGGATAGAAACTGGTAAGGCCGATTTGAAAAAACGGCATGGGGGAATGTCTTGAAACTCCAGCTTGTACCCGTGGGACACTATATGTAAGACCCACGGGTCCAGGCCAGATTGAACCCAAATCTGACTGAAAAGTTTCAGACGTGCCCCCACTTGAGCGCACTCCCGCAAGGGAGCCCCAGCATCATGCTGAAGATTTGGCAGAAGCAGAGGTTGATTTCTGCTCCTGTGATCCAGGAGACGCTGTGGATTTTTTACTTTTTCCCCCTTCCTTTACCCGCAAAGAAAGGGGAACCTTTACCCTTTTTGTATTTATTGGGCCGAAAGGACTGCATCTGAGAGTGATGTGTCTTTATCGCCGGCGCAGGAGCATTAGGTAAAAATGTCGATTTACCTGTGGTAGCCGCAGAAACGAAGGCATCCAGCCCATCTCCAAAGAAGACCTCACCTTTATACAGGAGAGCCTCCATATTCCTTTTGGAATCTGCGTCAGCATTCCATTGGCGAATCCACAACACCTTACGTGCTGAGATCGCCATGGTAGCGGCTCTTGATCCAAAGAGACCAATATCTTTCATGGCTTCTAGCATGTACGCAGCCGCGTCCTTGATATGACTGTCAAAGTCAGAAAAATATCACTATGCACACTGCCATATTTGCACCTCATATGTGTCCCTGCTGCGCATGCGTGCGCTCTCCCGTGCGTGCGCATACTCGCTGTTGCGGGCACCCGCAGGCGCACGGTATGCGCATTTACGGTAGAGATTGTATGCGTCTAGCGGGCGACTCTTTCGTTACATATTTTCACCATATAATGTATTTTGTAGATTATGGTCCCTTTGATAGAATCTGAAAGTTTGGTTAATGTAGAATGTTCATGGACAGAGAAATCCCTCTTTGTTTGATACGAAGGGTCAGACAGGAGTAATACAGTGGTGTTTAGTATCCATCGGAAGAGTATTTAATTAGCAATATTCCGGTGTTGGTTTGAAGCGAATTAATCGCTCGTGCGAATAGTTATGGACATAAGAAGTTTATGTCCATTTACTATTATTTGCACTTACTTATCCATGCGGCGGGAAACCTAGTTTCCCACCCACCTGAGCAGTTGGAAATTGTCACAGCCCACCTGTATGAATCAACCTATGACCTTTTGTTATAATGCGAGGAGGAATTCATGTGTCCAATGAACAATAAGATTGTAGGGACCATTGAATTGTATTGTGTGTGGGGCATAAATAGACAAGCCGATCACATCCAGCTCTCACTCTTCAACGGTTCTCATTGCTGATAATCGGGAGCTGGATGTCCAGAGGCGCATGCGATCGTTCCCCTTTGTGCGTAAGTTTTTCTCCGCAATCATATTGTATTTCTTGTTATTGTGTGCCATTTCTCTCTCTCTCTCTTCTCCCCTTTCTCTCTTAATTTTCCCGCAAACGTAATTGTATTATATTGTATTTCCTGTGTAGTTATCTGGTTAGTTAGTCTATGTTATATTGTAGTGTGTGACTTGTATTGTATTATTCTTTTTGCAAGTAATAACATTCATATAAGGCGTTAGACCCTAAGCACGGTATCTGTGTATTTCTTATAGTGTTAAGTATTCTCAGAGCGTCGGTGATGCTCGAACAGCTTTTAAGTTAATAAGGTTACACTGTGTTGCATCTACACCCTATCTCTACACTAAGGTTTTACTGCATATTACATTGTTTATGGTTTAGATATAAAGGTTTAACATTGTGAGCGTCTGCGCCGCTGGTGATCTCCTCGTGGTCCCGAGCATCCGCTATGCTATAGCGAATCATTACGTTAGTCGGCAGCCAATAGCGTGCCTGCCTGTGATCTCTTGGCCGTGAGCGAACGTGACGCTTGAGCGTCTCGACTACGGCTAAGCGATTGTTACGCAACGTGCGCACCCTTACGGTATTCCATACGTAAATAGCGTACAGTGTTCTTAGATCTCATAAAGGGTTTTATATAAGATAAATATTTAGCTTTATCAATTGGCGGCTCGTCCTGTCCTTCACATATCTCTGCTAGGTAATTTCAGCAGACATTATCCATCAGCAAAGGGCGGGAGATCATATTCTGCGCAGTGCTGACGGGATAAGCGTCTGCTTCGCTTAGTAAAGGGTGCTGAGGGAATCCGGAACCAGAGGTAAGAACAACACGCTAGTGTCTTTTAAAACTGTTTTTTTCTATCTTGCATACGCACACACGTATATCTGCATTTCTTTTTCGTGTATTTTCATATATCACTCTCCTGTTTGCCATTTTATAAATTGATAAAACGTGCTAAGAGAGATTTGTCGCTATTTCATAGTTAAAGTGTAAAAGTAATATTAAGGGATAAAGTGTAAAGCACACACGCAGCTCTACCTAAAGGTACAAAGAGAGATTGGTGTGGGGTTCAGTAGAGGATCGAGGATCATCTACATTGATAAACGTGTACATTGTGTTACGGTGGACATTGGTTTTGTGTACACGTGTCTCTAACAAAGGGCTAAGACTCGCGTATGCAAAGGCCGACGCACGCAGCGTAAATTACGCAACGGAGCGTCTGGGTACGCCCACGTAACTCAAGTCACACGATAGTGTTGATTTTTAACAAGCGAAAAGGTGGCAACGCGATAAATAGCGCAACAGGCGATAAATAGCGCAACAGGCGATAAATAGCGCAAGTTTATTTTAGTATTCGAAATTTAAATTAACAGATCCTTCTCCAAATTTACAACACATCTGGTCTAAAGAAAATTTCTGCGCAGAAATAGAAATAGAAACAAAAGTGTATATGTGGGGAGTGAGTGTTTGTTTTTACAATTTTGGGGATTGAACCACAGAAATCATCGAGTTCTCGTGAAGGTACATACGTGTAAGTGACATGCACGGTGGCTAGGGAGGCATCTCTGGTTAAACATAAAATTTGAGCATTAGAGTGTAGCGGACCAGGAGGTATAGCAGACCAGGAGGTCAGACCAGGAGGTCGTATAACAGACCAGGAGGTCTAGGTACAAAGAAGTCCGCTATAGAGACAAGGCACAACACCAAGAAGGGTTGGTGCAACACCCATATAGGCCATAAAGCTCAGGCTGAAGGAATTCGCAGCTGCTGAATGTCGATTCCACTGGTCGCTCCGTACATAAGATTAGTTGCTTATGTACTGAACGATTGTACCGCACGTAATTGTGTGCATTAGTTAGTAACCTGACCAGTACCATTTGTGTACAAACCCGGTCATAAACGCTATTTGTACATTCTAACGTGATTTGTGTAATTTTTTATTTTTTCAAAAAGGGAAGTTCGCTGGTCACTCAGGAATTATCCGACAACCCCACCTTTACTGGAAAGGGTTAATGCTCTTCGGATCACACTCACATGTTCCAGTAAACGAAGGTTAATAGGGGCCCTGGGTCGAGTACGCCAGCACTATATCAGTGTGTGGGCATATTGGTCGGCGTGGGCGAGTGAGTGAGGTGCTCGGTAAACTTCACCGTCAACCTATCTTTGAATATTTTGGTTTTTTGTAAGGGTTCGCTGAACACCCCGATATAGAGGTCAGAGGTAGAGCAAGCAACACCTGCAAATTATGGGGGCCAGTTGTTCAGGAAGGGGGCGATCAACCTCGGTTCGGGTTGATTCTGTAAACCGACCAGTCGGGTCGGCAAGGTATGTAATGTGTGAAAAATACGGAAGACACACAGAAATTTTATGTGATGAATGGGAGAAAATGACTGTACATGACGGGGAGAAATTCCCAAGAGTAGGCAGCTTCAGCCCAGAAGTGTTACAAAATTTAAGGAGAAGGATATGTCTCATTAAATCAGCAAAGAGACGAATCCAACATTATGATTATTTGCAGTTATGGCAACAGGAGGGTGAAATACAGAGAGGATTGGCTCAGGCGGCGGGATCTGGCCCTATCAGGAAACTGATAGCCACGGCCCCGCCGCCACCATACATATCAGGAGAGAAATTGGTTGCGGAGAATGACGCATCAGGGGGTAACAAACAGGCACTTAGCAACTGTATAAATGTTAAGGATAATGTTAATAAGTTAACCCATGCAAATATTAACCCGTGCAAGTTGTACCCTGTTTTGAACTTTCCCCAGGAGTGTGATCAAGAGGACGAATCGGCAACAATATCGGCGCTCTCTCTAGCAGCCACTATATCAGAAACGACAGTAGGCACGGCCCAACCCATAAGATTAGTAACAAAGCCCCCTAGCGGAGGGACAGGTGAGGTCGTATCAACGGGTAAGTACGGCACCATACACTATGCTGAAACCATTTCACCACAGACTGTAGAATCTACACAGAATGATGTTGTTAAACTTGCTCCCGTGAGGGTAATAGCAGTCCTAAATGGGAAAACGGACACCACAGGAGTCACTCCTATCAGGAACATTGCCATGTACAGCCCGTTTTCCCGAATGGAATTAAGAACCATAGTGTCTGAATTCCCTGATCCTAGAAAAGATTTAGTTGCTAGCCAAAAATACATCAGAGACCTAGGAAACACTTTAGAGCCCAATAACAAAGATTGGCAGATATTGCTGAGGGCTTGTTTACCCTCCAATGTCGACGCAGCTCAATTTTTAGCTGACTGTGGACTGGATCAGGATGTACCTCTTACAGATGTGTACAACAAAGACAATGTAAAAAGAATAAATTTACAGTTAAAGGAGTATTTTCCAGCTGTGGCCAAATGGAATAGAATTTTTTCCATTAAACAAAAAGAGACAGAAACAGCTGCTGATTATTTTCACCGGGCATTATTAGAAATGGCAAAGTACACTGGCATAGAGGACATTAGGACCAATGCAAATCACCAAGAAGTAGCAGTATCTGTGCTAATGAATGGTTTAAAAGAGGCATTAAAGACCAGGGTACAGACCACACAACCATGTTGGCGAGGTCTGTCGGTGGCTACTTTGAGAGAGGCTGCTATTGATCACGACCGGAATATCACCAGACACAGGGAGTCACAAGGTGATAAGTTAATGTCAGTAAGTATACAGGCCCTGACCACAAAACAGCCTGTGTTTATATCACCAAACCCTGTGGGTAAGTCAAATGTGGTAACATGTTATTTTTGTCATAAACAGGGACACATAGCACGAGACTGTAGAGCGAAAAATTCGCAAAGATCATACCAACCCCCTAGACAACGACACGACACACGACATTGGGAGCAAGGTCCGCAGAGACGGAGTTATGAGCCACATACAGGGGAAACAAAAAGTTACCCCCCGAACAGAGACTGGCACGCCTCTGGTAGTTCCCAGCTAACTCCCTCACAAGTAGTTGCTGCCAGCGGGATTCAGGGAGGTCACCATACCCAATAGGGGTGTGGCCATACCTGTAATCTCCAGCCAGTAAAACTGATTGCAAATCTTGGAAGTAAACCCGAGATTGCAATAAATGTAGCTGGTAAAACATTAAACTTTCTTGTAGATACGGGGGCGGCCAAATCAGTGATAAATTCGACAGTGGGCATGAGAACCACTGCTAAGACAATTCCAGCCATAGGAGTAACGGGAGTAGTCCAGCACTACCCTGTTAGCAAACCAGCCGAGATTACAATAGGGCCTTTACATACCAAGCATTCCTTTTTTCTGGCTGCATCGGCACCGACTAATCTCCTGGGAAGAGACTTATTGTGTAAAATGGGGTGCGTCATTTATTGTACTCCTGAAGGTGTATTCTTGGACATACCTGAGAATCACGCTCAGGAAGTGCGAGACATGTTAGACTCTCCATCAAAATTAATGTCACATACCATTATGACAAATAGGACTCCATCCCAAGTAGAAGAAATGACATCCCAGATACCAGAGTCACTTTGGACTAAAGATGGACAGGACACTGGATTAATGGCAAACGTAGCTCCGGTAGTTGTACAAGTAAAAGATGGTAGGATAGCTCCAAAAATCCCACAGTACCCTCTGAAGCCAGAGGTGGAGTTAGGAGTGTATCCCGTAATAGAGCGCTTGCTACAACAGGGCATTCTGGTAAGAACGTCCAGCACTGCCAATAGTCCCATCTTCCCTGTGAAAAAGAGTGGGGGGAGGGGTTACCGGCTAGTGCAGGATCTAAGGGGGATTAACAAAATAGTTGAGAGTCAGTTCCCCGTAGTGCCAAATCCAGCTGTCATCCTTATGCAAATCCCTCCCACTGCGAAATTTTTCACTGTTATTGACCTCTGCTCCGCTTTCTTTTCGGTACCTCTACACCCTGACAGCCAATACTTGTTTGCATTCACATACAGAGGAGTCCAATACACATGGACTCGATTACCATAAGGTTTCATAGACAGTCCAAGTATATTTTCCCAGGCTTTGCATGATTGTTTACAGTCTTTCCAACCAGAGAGTGGATCAGTATTAATACAGTACGTGGATGATCTACTACTGTGTTCTGATTCAGTGGAAGCATCCCTGAAGGATACGAAACAGCTCCTGTTTCATCTTTCAGACACAGGACACAAGGTTTCCAAAGACAAGTTACAATTATGCCAAACTAAGGTAAAATATTTGGGACACTGTCTAACACAAGGACTGAGACACCTGACCGCTGATAGAATTCAAGCAATTAGAGACATGACTCTGCCACAAACCCAGCAACAGATCAGAACATTTTTAGGAATGTGTGGGTATTGCCGTAACTGGATCCCAGGGTTTTCCATTCTGGCGTTACCTTTGCAGGAGATGGTCTCCTCAAACAAACCTGATCGGATTTCGCATACAGACGAGTCCGAGATGGCATTTGAGAGACTTAAACAGTGCCTAACGCAGGCACCAGCATTAGGTATGCCAGACTATGGGAAACCCTTTGAGCTGTACGGAACAGAAAGCGCTGGTTGCGCGGCAGGCGTCCTAACCCAAAAGCACGGTGATGCCAGCAGGCCGGTAGCATACTATAGCGCTCAGCTAGATACGGTAGCGCGATCCCCCCCCACATGCTTGCGAAGCGTTGCTGCGATAGCATTGCTAGTAACAAAAAGCGAAGATGTAGTGCTAGGTCACAACCTCACAATTCATACACCACATGCAGCGTCAGCCTTGCTAAATTCTGCCCAAACCAGGCACGTCTCATCAGCGCGGTTTACAAGATGGGAATTGGCACTAATGGCCCCCGTAAACATCACCATAAGGAGATGCAGTGCATTAAATCCTGCAACATATCTCCCAGGTGTGCCTGGACAGGCACAAAGGGTGGAGGATGAGAGTGGTGGGGAAGGAGAATTTAATACAAAGGAGGACACACATGATTGTATGGAATATTTGACCCAAAATTTTACCGCAAGGCCTGACATCAGTGACAACCCACTGGAAGATGTAGATCTAACTTTCTACACGGACGGTAGTTGTCACAGACAGTCAGACTCGGGAGACTTGTGTACTGGATACGCAGTCGTAGATGACCAAGGCACCATAGAAGCAGAACCGCTAGGCCCACCTCACTCAGCCCAGGTTGCTGAACTGGTCGCCCTAACCAGAGCATGTGAATTGGCTAAGGGCAAATCAGCCAATATCTACACCGACTCTAGATACGCATTCGGGGTAGTCCATGATTTCGGAGCCCTATGGCGCCTCAGAAATTTCATGACGGCAGCTGGTACACCGGTAGCGCATGCAGCTCACATTAAAAGGCTTCTAACAGCGATACAGGAACCCGACAGAGTGGCTGTTATCAAGTGTAAAGCACACACATATAGCCAAGACCCAGTATCACTTGGTAACAGCCGAGCAGACGAAGCAGCTAAGTTAGCAGCTGGTACCCCCAGACAGACAGACACCACACAATTGATGGTATTTAATACCATCAACACACAGAAGTTGTGTGAAATGCAAAATTTGTGTTCCACACAGGAAAAGGCAGTCTGGAAGGCAAAGGGATATGGCCAGGAGTCCTCAGGACTCTGGACGGATGGACAAGGTAAACCAGTGGCCCCCAGAGCATATCTTCCATGTTTAGCTGAGGCAGCTCACGGGCTGACTCATCTGGGCAAGGAAGGAATGTGCAAGTTGGTAAGAGCATATTGCTGCGCCCCAGGATTTTCATCTCATGCAGGTAAGAGAGCAATGTCATGCCTTACATGCTTGAGAAAGAATATCGGAAAGGCAATACCAACAGAACCATCTCATATCCCACCTACAGGCGGTCCTTTTCAGGTAATACAGATTGACTTTATTCAATTACCCCCTTGTCGAAATTTGAAATATGTACTTGTTTGTATAGATGTTTTTTCAAATTGGGTTGAAGCATTTCCTGCGGCCACAAATACCGCTATGTTTACTGCTAAGAAAATTGTGCAGGAATTTGTATGTAGATATGGTATCCCTAGAATTATCGAAAGTGATAGGGGTACCCATTTTACAGGTGATGTCTTTCAAGGAATGTGTAAGTTGATGGGAATTGATAGTAAGCTGCACACTCCATACCGTCCACAGGCGAGTGCGAAGGTGGAAAGAGTGAACAGCACTATTAAAAATAAACTGAGCAAAGTTATGGCAGAGACAGGATTGACATGGCCAGAAGCTTTACCCATTGTACTGTACAGCATCAGAACCACTCCCAGGTCCCCTCTTAATCTGTCTCCCTTTGAAATCTTGTTTGGTCGACAACCGCATGTTATGATTAACCCTCAGGATGATTTGAAGTGTAACAATGAAGTGACTGTAAAATACTTGATTAACATGAGTAAACAGCTAAGGAATCAAAATGATAATTTGAAGTTGGTGATTCCTGATTTACCAGATAGTAATTGTCATGACATTGAACCTGGGGATTATGTAATGATACGGAATTTTCTACGCTCAGGTTGCCTTATTGACAGATGGGAAGGACCATACCAAGTCTTATTGACTAGCACTACAGCATTGAAGGTTGCCGAGAGAGAGACTTGGGTTCATTCGTCCCATTGTAAGAAGGTTGCTGATCCAGAGAGGTCCCGTGATAAGGAACAGACGGTAGAGGAAGTTGTATCACTGGAGTGTCTGTTCCAGGAGGACTGAGGCGGCACCTGAGCATTGAAAATCACAAGATCAAAAGCAGTTGTCGATCCCCCGTTTCCCTTTTATTGTTTTTCTCCACTTCCCATCCCCTCTCCCTCAATTATTTTTCCCCCCTTCTCATTCTTCTCCGTTTCCTCCTATAAGATGGACTTGCCCCAAGAGACTGTGATCCGGATTTTCCTGTTGACCATGATGTTGACCAGAGCAGTCTGTTCCGGCGAGAGTACCATGGAGGTCGAGAAAGGTTCTGGAATGGGTTCTGATGACAGAGATGGAGGCGTAGTTTTCCGAGAACAACATAATCAACAAGCAAAGGCGAGTATCAGAAAACGATCCGATAACATAGACCATAGAAGGAATTGTGAAGGATTGTTAGCTGAAGAAAACTGTATCTGTAGGCTCTGTGACAACGTAGTTGAGGATGGGTGCATCAAGAAATGCCAATCCAGTTTTATTATCCACATGGACCGACATCCATTGAGTGACTATCACTCCTTAGTGGGTAGTGTGTTAAATCAAACAGATTGTTGGGTATGCTCTCAAGTACCTCAAGATCATAGCAAATCAGGACTAGTACCATTTCCTTTAACGATAGGGGAGGTACTTGAGCTAAAGGGTGGGAGACCGGTGGACAGGAGGTTTAATATCTCCAGTCCTCCTAGTTTGAAGCTCCACCAATATCATGTGGATAGATCCCTAATATGTTTTAACATTACCAATCCCCGAAAGCCGGGAAATTGGGAAGTGTCATGGAGTAACCAAACCATGACCTTTTCATATAGAGCAGATAGAATGCCGACAGATACAGAGCTTATACGCCACATAGCCAGTAGAGAAAAATCTTTCCGATATAGGTATACCCTAGGAAGTAGGATTACGAGAGTTGGAGAGGTATCACCAGGATACTGCGCACATATCGTACAAACTGATACGTGTACTAGACAGATGGGAGAATTAGGGTTAGGAGATTTCACATGGAAGATGTGTAATATGGTTATGTCCTACTCCGTCCCATATGTTCTCCCCGATGATGCATATTTCATATGCGGGAGGAAGGCGTATAAGTGGCTTGCCCCAAACTCTGAAGGATTGTGTTATATTGGAAAAGTACTGCCTGAGGTAATGACTGTATCACATGCCAAAATGAAAGATATACACCGTGTTGCCCAAGCTCCTTATACTCACACCCACTACGAGCACGTAGTTAAACGGCACCTGATAGAAAGAACAGAGCATCCGGCCTCTGACATGATCCATGAATCCACCGGGATTCAGTTTCTAATCGCGTTAGACATCACTCGCACCGCCAGAGGAGTGTTGAATTATAAATACATATCTGCGCTTGCAAATTTGTTAGACAATATCACAGAAATGTATGATGACACGTTCAGGTATACTGGAAGAGAACTTCAAGCTTATAAAACAGAACTGGTCCAGCATAGAATGGTTCTTAATTATCTCACAGCAGTGACAGGCGGATATTGCGTCACACTGGCAACGCAGTACGGCGTGAAATGCTGCACATATATTACGAATAGCACCGAGGACCCGGTCGAGGTCATAGACCAAAAGATGGACGATATTCTCCAATTGAAGTGGGAATTTCGCAGGAGACACAATCTCACTCTTGCTGCTGTAGGTAATAAGCTGACTGGTTGGGTGTCATGGTTGAACCCGCGAAATTGGTTCTCTGGTTTAGGAGAATGGGCTCAAGGAGTCATAATGGATGTAGGGAAGTTTCTCCTATGTATCTTAGGTGTTGTCATATCGATTGGCTTGATATTTAGATGCGGTCAGGCTTTAATGAAGTGCAAACGAAGTACCAGGGTGATGAGTTTAAGGAGTGAGGAAATTGTAATTCCAATGGATTTGATTTATGACCCAAATGTAGAAACAATGATGTGATGAAAATGCGATTTCTACGGTCCGTTTCTTTCACCTGTTTTTCTGGTTTTTCCAAGGTAAAAAGACCCACTTTTGACGAGGAATTTGATGATCCTGTATACAGACAACTGATGGATTAAAGAAGAAGTTTTGACAACCTTATACACAGATTTTGATGAACAATGCCATAGACCCCCAGTTTCCCTAGAAATTTTAAAATTACGCTAGCCCAACACTTTTGTAAGCCTATGGACATTGACAAAGCTTTTTGCCCACACGCCTTTTGGCAAAAGCACAAAGAAGACTGCATTCAACAGACACCGAACAAGACTTCAACCGACAAATGTTCATTAACCTGACATAGAATACCACTGCATTTACCGTAATTATGTCTTTTCTTCATCTCTACAACCTTCAGGTAATTACACACATAGTCGATAGGGAATACAGGCACAGATATCAGCAATCACATATTCCCCCATTCATGTATCATCAACTAAAATGTGCTCCCCATTTTGTTGCAACCAAAATCCGAAAAGAGCTCGGTAAAGTTTGACAGCCCATCCACAGACCCGTACCACGGGATAAGAAGGAATTCAAATGTATACTTCGCAATACCTCGAAGCTTGATTTAAAACACGTACGGCACGATGATACATGACCCCCAAACACGGATTCATACACACATGCTTCTGCTATCTCACTAGGTCATACCCTTTTTCCTACCTTCTCCTCTCCTCCCCTACCCAACCATGGAAATGTATTTACACTTGACATATATTTTTCTCTTTTTGAAATGTTTTAGGAAGTGGCAGTTATTGTTGACTGCCAAAGGGTGGACTGTCAAAGTCAGAAAAATATCACTATGCACACTGCCATATTTGCACCTCATATGTGTCCCTGCTGCGCATGCGTGCGCTCTCCCGTGCGTGCGCATACTCGCTGTTGCGGGCACCCGCAGGCGCACGGTATGCGCATTTACGGTAGAGATTGTATGCGTCTAGCGGGCGACTCTTTCGTTACATATTTTCACCATATAATGTATTTTGTAGATTATGGTCCCTTTGATAGAATCTGAAAGTTTGGTTAATGTAGAATGTTCATGGACAGAGAAATCCCTCTTTGTTTGATACGAAGGGTCAAACAGGAGTAATACAGTGGTGTTTAGTATCCATCGGAAGAGTATTTAATTAGCAATATTCCGGTGTTGGTTTGAAGCGAATTAATCGCTCGTGCGAATAGTTATGGACATAAGAAGTTTATGTCCATTTACTATTATTTGCACTTACTTATCCATGCGGCGGGAAACCTAGTTTCCCACCCACCTGAGCAGTTGGAAATCGTCACAGCCCACCTGTATGAATCAACCTATGACCTTTTGTTATAATGCGAGGAGGAATTCCTGTGTCCAATGAACAATGAGATTGTAGGGACCATTGAATTGTATTGTGTGTGGGGCATAAATAGACAAGCCGATCACATCCAGCTCTCACTCTTCAACGGTTCTCATTGCTGATAATCGGGAGCTGGATGTCCAGAGGCGCATGCGATCGTTCCCCTTTGTGCGTAAGTTTTTCTCCGCAATCATATTGTATTTCTTGTTATTGTGTGCCATTTCTCTCTCTCTCTCTTCTCCCCTTTCTCTCTTAATTTTCCCGCAAACGTAATTGTATTATATTGTATTTCCTGTGTAGTTATCTGGTTAGTTAGTCTATGTTATATTGTAGTGTGTGACTTGTATTGTATTGTTCTTTTTGCAAGTAATAACATTCATATAAGGCGTTAGACCCTAAGCACGGTATCTGTGTATTTCTTAGTGTTAAGTATTCTCAGAGCGTCGGTGACGCTCGAACAGCTTTTAAGTTAATAAGGTTACACTGTGTTGCATCTACACCCTATCTCTACACTAAGGTTTTACTGCATATTACATTGTTTATGGTTTAGATATAAAGGTTTAACATTGTGAGCGTCTGCGCCGCTGGTGATCTCCTCGTGGTCCCGAGCGTCCGCTACGCTATAGCGAATCATTACGTTAGTCGGCAGCCAATAGCGTGCCTGCCTGTGATCTCTTGGCCGTGAGCGAACGTGACGCTTGAGCGTCTCGACTACGGCTAAGCGATTGTTACGCAACGTGCGTACCCTTACGGTATTCCATACGTAAATAGCGTACAGTGTTCTTAGACCTCATAAAGGGTTTTATATAAGATAAATATTTAGCTTTATCATGACCTAACGTTAGGAGTATCTCGTCTCTATCTAGTGTGTCAATGTCTGATGACAAGTTTTCTGACCACTTTTCAATAGCACTACTCACCCACGCACAGGCAATGGTAGACCTGAGTAGGTCCCATTTGTCACACGCCAAGGGCAGCGGCAGCCGCGCTTACCCCTGCGTGGCTGCTGGTCCGTTTGGCGGTCCCCACCTCCGGCGGTCCTTGGGTACCGGCGTCTGGCTGGCGCGGCGGTTCCCCGGAGCGCGGGCGACGCCATGACAGCCGGCGTCACGTGGGCGGGGAGCAGGTGACGTCACTAACCCGCTTCACCAATCCAGTAGAGGTGGGAGATTCAAAACCAGACGCCGGGCAGAGCCTCGGCGCCTGAGTATCGTCTCTTTTCTGAAGTGGATGCCAGAGCTCCCGTACGCAGTGTGTTCCCCAGCAGCTATACTCCAGTGCTTTTAGCATTCAGGGTGCCTTCCTGCAGCACAGTCTCCAGTGATCCGAGCAACTAGTGTGTTCCTCTGCAGCGCAGTTGCCAGCGCTCCCTGGATTCAGCTAGGCCTGCGGGCTGAACCAACTTTAGTGTTTCCAGCGTTCAGTGTCTTTCACCTTCGCTCACAAGTTCTTCATTCATCAGTGTCTTTAAACATCGCTCACAAATTCTTCAGTGTCATTCACCATCGCTCACAAGTTCTTCATTCATCAGTGTCTTTAAACATCGCTCACAAATTCTTCAGTGTCATTCACCATCGCTCACAAGTTCTTCATTCATCAGTGTTTTTAAACATTGCTCACAAATTCTTCAGTGGCATTCACCATCGTTCACAAGTTCTTCATTGATCAGTGCCTTTAAACATTGCTCACAAATTCTCCAGTAGCCTTTGACATTGCCCACAAGTTCTCTTTCTTTCATGTGTTGCTGTATTGCTCCCTTCCCATAATAAAGTTCCTCAGTATTTTTCACCAATCCTAACTATCAGAGTCTTGTATGAGGAAAACCTATATCCGACCTTCTCTGCTCCGACCCAGCTGTGGTTCCTCTTCCCGACCATCGGAAGAACCCCCGAGTTCACAACATCCCCAACCCAGGTCAGTGACAGTATACTCCGGGGGATCGGAACCCAGAGGCAAGCGCCATCCAGGACCTGGTTTCCCGAGTTCAAAGTCAGGAGGCGGCACAGAGCCAGGTGATGCAGTATCTCCAGGAGTTATCCGGCCGGCTGGATCAAATTCAGGCTTCTCTGGCTTCAGTAGTTCCGGCTCCAGCTCCAGCACCCGCTCCTGTGGTTGTCCCTAGTAATGTTCAATCCCTGTCTGGAACCAGGTCACGCCTTCAGCTTCCCACTCCTTCTCGCTATAATGGGAATCCAAAGAATTGCCGTGGTTTTCTCAACCAATGCGAGGTACATTTTGAACTTCTCTCACACAACTTCCCCACAGATCGGTCCAAGGTGGCGTACATTATTTCCTTGCTTGAAGGTTCAGCGTTGGATTGGGTGTCTCCGTTATGGGAGCGGTCTGACCCGTTGGTTTCCAGTTACACCAATTTCATCACGTCATTCCGAAGGATCTTCAATGAGCCCGGCAGAAAGACCGCTGCTTCTTCGGACTTGCTCTGAGTCCGACAAGGCTCCCGTTCAGTGGGACAGTATGTAATTCATTTCCAAACCATAGCCTCAGAACTGCGCTGGAATAATGATGCTCTCCGGGCCGCTTTCTGGAATGGGCTCTACGACCGTCTAAAAGACGAACTGATCACTAGGGATCTGCCAGATTCCTTAGAACAGTTGATCTCACTCTGTGTAAAGGTGGATCTTCGTATGCAGGAACGAGGTGGCGAACGTAGTCGGTCAGAACGATCCAGATTCCGGTCTCTCCCGTCTAAGCAAACGGTTACCCCAAGTCCAGACGAACCTATGCAAATTAATCGATCTCGGCTGTCCCCGGAAGAACGACAGCGCCGTCGTGAGGGTAGACTCTGCCTCTACTGTGGAGCTGCGGATCACTTTCTCAAGTTTTGTAAGTCCCGTCCGGGAAACGGGCAGTCCTAGCTTGTTCTGGAGGAGTCGAGTTAGGGGTTACATCTAAACCTTCTCCGACAGTGGACTGTTTACTCTCCGTGTCTCTGTTTTCTGGGTCTATAGCCAAACCTGTTAAGGCTCTGCTGGACTCCGGGGCTGCAGGGAATTTTGTTTCTCTTTCTTGTGTCCAAAAACTAGGTTTACAGTTACAGACCGTCGAATGACCTATTACGTTGACTGCTATCAATGGTACCCAAATTTCTAATGGTCTTATTTCAAGTCGCACAGTGCCAATCAAGCTGCAGATTGGAGCTCTGCATCAAGAACATCTGGAGTTCCTAGTGATTCGGGAGATGCCTCGCGATCTGGTTCTTGGTCTTCCTTGGCTTAAAGTACACAACCCTCACGTCGACTGGAAGTCGTCACAAATAGTATCCTGGAGATCATTTTGTCATTCTAATTGTCTCACTCCTGTCTACCTGCTCCGTGTATCTTCCAAGTCGGATGAGGAGCTCATTCCGGAGGCCTATCGGGAGTTCACAGACGTGTTTTCGGAACAGGCGGCCGATCAGTTACCACCCCATAGACCCTGGGACTGTCCCATTGAGCTCATCCCAGGGAAGATGCCACCCCGGGGACGCACTTATCCCTTATCATTACCCGAGACCCAAGCCATGTCGGACTATATTAAGTCTAATCTGCAGAAAGGATTCATTCGCCCCTCTACCTCCCCGGCGGGAGCAGGCTTCTTTTTTGTGAAGAAGAAGGACGGAGGGTTGAGACCATGTATTGACTACCGCGGCTTAAATGATATCACCATTAAGAACAAATATCCTTTGCCGCTCATCACGGAGCTATTTGATAGGGTTCGTGGAGCCCATGTCTTCACCAAGCTCGACTTAAGGGGAGCCTATAATTTGATACGTATTCAACAGGGGGACGAATGGAAGACGGCCTTTAATACCAGGGACGGGCATTACGAATATCTGGTAATGCCGTTTGGCCTCAGCAATGCCCCTGCCGTCTTCCAAGGATTTGTGAATGAAATCTTCCGAGATATGTTATACCTAAGTGTAGTAGTATACTTGGATGACATTCTGATATTTTTTAAGAATCTCACAGAGCACAGAGTACAGGTCAAGGAGGTACTTCTTCGTCTACGAAGGAATTATCTCTACGGCAAGATCTCCAAATGTACCTTTGAGGTACCTTCAATTCCATTTCTTGGTTACGTCATCTCAGGTACGGAGCTTCGCATGGATCCGGAAAAACTTACTGCTATTCGGGACTGGACTCAGCCTCTTTCCTTGAAAGCGGTACAAAGATTTCTCGGTTTTGCGAATTACTACCGGAAATTCATAAAGGGATTCTCTACCATTGTGGCACCTATTACTGCCCTAACCAAAAAAGGGGTCTGACCCAAGTCACTGGTCTTCTGAAGCTGTAGCAGCGTTCGCCCGGTTGAAAGCAGCCTTTATGTCCGCTCCGGTACTCCAGCAACTGAATTTTTCAAAACCATTCTTCTTGGAGGTCGATGCTTCCTCAGTAGGCATCGGTGCCGTGCTTTCACAGTACTCCTCTGGCGGGAAGTTACATCCATGTGGTTTCCATTCTCGCAAGTTCTCTCCTGCTGAACGAAACTACACCATCGGAGACCAGGAACTCTTGGCAATAAAATCTGCCCTGGAAGAATGGAGATATCTATTGGAAGGTGCTAAACACCTAATTACGATTTACACCTTTCACAAGAACTTGCTGTATCTCAAGACAGCCCAGTGCTTGAATCCCCGTCAAGCTAGATGGGCGCTCTTCTTCACTCGATTCTCGTTCGTCATTAAGTACCGGGCTGGGACTTTTAACACTAAGGCTGATGCTCTATCTCGTTCCTTAACGGCCTCGGATGAGGAGAATTCCGTTGGAAAGGCTTTGATTCTCAGTCCAGTTTCTATTTCGGCAGCTCCCACCGCTTCGGGTCCTCCTCCTGGAAGAATGTCTGTACCAGCTAAATTTCAACCGAAGTTGCTGCAGTGGGCTCATACCTCCAAGTTTTCCGGTCATCCTGGAGTTCAAAAAATGTGGGAGTTTCTACGAAGGTCATACTGGTGGGACACAATGAAGAAGGACATACAAGATTATGTCAACTCATGTCCTCAATTTGCTCAGCACAAAATTCTTCGTCTGCCTCCTGCGGGGTTGCTTCATCCACTGTCCATTCCTAAGAGGCCTTGGACCCATATTTCTATGGACTTTGTCACCGAATTGCCCCTCTCCAAGGTTCACAATACCATCTGGGTGATTATTGACCGTTTTTCTAAGATGGCACATTTTGTTCCTTTGACCGGGTTACCGTCAGCTCCCAAATTGGCTCTATTATTTATCCGTGAACACTTCCGCCTGCATGGGTTACCTCAGGAAATAGTCTCTGATCGGGGGGTGCAGTTCACTGCAAGATTCTGGAGGGCCCTCTGTTCAGCCTTACAAATAAAACTTAAGTTTTCATCTGCCTACCATCCTTAGACCAATGGACAAACTGAACGTGTCAATCAAGATTTAGAGACTTTTCTCCGCGTTTATCTCTCTCCTTCGCAAGATGATTGGGTGGAACTGTTGCCCTGGGCCGAGTTTGCCCATAATCATTTGTACCACTCTTCCACTGGTGAGTCCCCATTCTTCATTAATTATGGATTCCATCCTCAAGTTCCAGAATTACCCGTCTGTCCTCCGGAAGATGTTCCTGCTGCATCCTCTACTCTTCGGCACTTCAGTCAAATCTGGAGTAGGGTTCACGCTAACCTCAAGAAAATCTCCGGCCACTACAAATTCTTTGCGGATAGGAAGCGACGGGCAGCTCCCCAATACAAAGTTGGTGATAGAGTATGGCTCTCTACCCGCAATCTCCGTTTAAGAGTGCCCGCTATGAAGTTTGCCCCGAGGTTCATTGGTCCTTACCCCGTGTTGCAAGTTCTGAACCCGGTTGTCTGCAAATTGGGTTTGCCTTCCCACTTTCTGGTACCAAATTCCTTCCATGTTTCTCTCCTTCGTCCCCTTATTTTAAATCGGTTCCATTCAGAGTCCCCTAGGCCAACCTCTGTAGAGACTGAAGCCGGAACGGAATTTGAAATCAAAGCTATTCTTGACTCCCGTTATCTTCACAAGAATCTGCAGTACTTGGTAGAATGAAAAGGTTATGGCCCTGAGGAGAGGAGCTGGGTCAAAGCTACTGAAGTTACGGCTCCCCGACTGGTGCGGATCTTCCATTCCAGACATCCAACAAAGCCCGGGAAGTGTCCAGGGGCCACTCCTGGAGGAGGGGGTACTGTCACATGCCAGGGGCAGCGGCCGCCGCGCTTACCCCTGCATAGCTGCTGGTCCGTTTGGCAGTCCCCACCTCCGGCAGTCCTCGGGTCCCGGCGTCTGGCTGGCGCGGCTATCGGCGGTTCCCCGAAGCGTGGGCGCCACCATGACAGCCGGCGTCACGTGGGCGGGGAGCAGGTGACGTCACTAACCCGCTTCACCAATTCAGTAGAGGCGGGAGATTCAAAACCAGACGCCGGGCAGAGCCTCGGCGCCTGAGTATCGTCTCTTTTCTGAAGTGGATGCCAGAGCTCCCATACGCAGTGTGTTCCCCAGCAGCTATACTCCAGTGCTTTTAGCATTCAGGGTGCCTTCCTGCAGCACAGTCTCCAGTGATCCGAGCAACTAGTGTGTTCCTCTGCAGCGCAGTTGCCAGCGCTCCCTGGATTCAGCATGGCCTGCGGGCTGAACCAACTTTAGTGTTTCCAGCGTTCAGTGTCTTTCACCATCGCTCACAAGTTCTTCATTCATCAGTGTCTTTAAACATCGCTCACAAATTCTTCAGTGTCATTCACCATCGCTCACAAGTTCTTCATTCATCAGTCTTTAAACATCGCTCACAAATTCTTCAGTGTCATTCACCATCGCTCACAAGTTCTTCATTCATCAGTGTCTTTAAACATTGCTCACAAATTATTCAGTGTCATTCACCATCGCTCACAAGTTCTACATTCATCAGTGTCTTTAAACATCGCACACAAATTCTTCAGTGTCTTTCACCATCGCTCACAAGTTCTTCATTCATCAGTGTCTTTAAACATCGCTCACAAATTCTTCAGTGTCTTTCATCATCGCTCACAAGTTCTTCATTCATCAGTGTCTTTAAACATCGCTCACAAATTCTTCAGTGTCTTTCACCATCGTTCACAAGTTCTTCATTGATCAGTGCCTTTAAACATTGCTCACAAATTCTCCAGTAGCCTTTGACATTGCCCACAAGTTCTCTTTCTTTCATGTGTCGCTGTATTGCTCCCTTCCCATAATAAAGTTCCTCAGAATTTTTCACCAATCCTAACTATCAGAGTCTTGTATGAGGAAAACCTATATCCGACCATCCCTGCTCCGACCCAGCTGTGGTTCCTCTTCCCGACCATCGGAAGAACCCCCGAGTTCACAACATCCCCAACCCAGGTCAGTGACACCATTGGTCACATAAATAGATTTCAACGTAGTCTCTAACTTGCGGTCTGCCGGCTCCTTTAGTGAAGCTGTCCCAGGCGCAGGGAGAATCACCTTTTTAGTTAACCGTGACAGGGCACTGCCTAAAATGGGGGGTGACTACCACCTTTTCCTGTCCTCTGCAGGGAAAGGGTAAGCTACCTGAATTCTTTTGGGAATCTGACATTTCTTTTCAGGGTTAGTCCAGACTCCCTCAAAGAGACTGTTCAGTTCATGAGATGGAGGAAAAGTTACATTAATTTTCTTTTCTTTACAAAAGTAAGCCTTCTCCTGTGGTAAAGGAGGGGCCTCCGTAACTTCTAACACCTCCTTTATAGCAACAATCCTGTATTGAATGTTTTTTGCTAACTTTGGATCTATTCCCCTGGAATCACTAGTGTCGACACAGGAATCAGAGTCCGTGTCTGTATCAGTTTGTACTACTTGTGCAAAAGATCTTTTTTGTGAACCCAAGTGGTCCCCTGTGGATGAAAAGGCAGAACTATTAAAAATCACATCTTCAACAGATTTTCTCCAGTTTTCTGCATGAGACTCAGACTTATCCAATCTCTTACTGATATGATTCACACTATCACGTAATTCTTTCACCCATTCAGGCTCGTGGTGTGCCGGCAGCGCCACCACATTACAACTCTGTGTCCCTAAAATGGCTCCCTCAGGGGAAGAGCTCCCTGCCTCAGACATGTCACTCACGTGCACAAACACCCCACAGACACTCCGGGACTTATAGGGGACAGACCCACAGTAAAATCTGTTAGAAAGATACAGAACAGGATTTGCCAGCTTACAACTCAGCGCCAAGGAAAGAATCCGTTTGTCATGTACTTTGTACACAGAGAGCTTAAGCGCTTATATAATGCCAATAATATGACTGAGCACCCAAATTACACTTCCCCCTCCCCCCCTTTTGAACCCTGATACTTGATTTAGAAGTGGAGAGGAGGATCAGCGGTTCTTCCCTGGCAGCAGGTGGAAGAAAATGGCGCTTAACAGTGTGCTGGCTGCCTGAGGAAGAAGCTCCGCCCCCTGTAATGGCGCGTTTCCCCTCAGAGCTAATTTCTAATCTTTATACTGGCGGGGGTGTAGTACTGTGCCACAACATCATATGCTACCTTTTGCCAGTGAGAGTAGGTTTCATGCTGCCCAGGGCGCCCCTTCCCCCCGTGCCCTGCATCCTGCTGGGCTCTGTGTTATGGATAGCATACTCGTGCAGCATTCCCGCTCGCTGCGCGGTTCCTTAAGCCGTCACGATGACCGGAGGTCCCTCTCTGCAGATCTCCGGTAACACTACTCACCAGTCTTCTGACTTCTGGCTGTCAGGGGGGTGACGGCGTGCTGTGGGAGTGAGCGCATAGCCGCAGCTAGTGTTCCGTACCCTTCAGGAGCTAATGGTGTCCTGTCAGCAGCCAGCAGTCTCCCTGTAAAATAAAAAACCTAAATAAAGTCTTTTAGTAGAGCTCAGTAGAGCTCCACTAGAGTGCGACCAATCTGCCTGGGCACATTTTCTAAACTGAGGTCTGGAGGAGGGGCATAGAGGGAGGAGCCAGTTTACACTATGAAAAAGTCTTACAGTACCCATGGTGCATCAATTCCCCATGGTACTAAAGTGGACCCCAGCATCCTCTAGGACGTATGAAAAAATTTATTTTTAATTACGTTAGTGGCACAGTGGAAATATAATTGGTCGGGCAGTGGATGGAGACGCTGAGCGGTCAGCGTCTCCCCTCCAGCGGCTCCTGTCAGCGGCTCAGCTACAATGAAGCCGCTGCCAGGAAGGGAGCCGCCTGCGGGGGGGTGAGCAATGTCACACTGTGGACATCGCTCATTGCGGCTCCGTACACACATGCCGTAATGAGCGATGTCACAAGTGACATTGCTCACATTGAGCATGCTGCACCTCCAACCGCCAACCTGCAATCAATGAGCGCGGGTGCACGCATCGTTGATTGCAGGACCATACACAGTAGACGATGTGAATGATATATCGTTCACAATCGTCTGTATTGGCCATATTGGTCAAAAAAATCGTCTAGTGTGTCTGGCCCTTTACATGAATCAGGGCCTTTGTGTCTCACACAGACACTTCTCCATATCGATCCACCAAATGCTCATGTATTGCTTTATATAGTAGCTACGGTCTGTTTCATTTGCGTTGCCTTTGCCAGATGAGCGCTTGTTGACTTGCCCTTTTGGAAATGCATTTTTAATCATTCATTTAGTACAGCCACAGTATATAGGGGGTCATTCCGAGTTGATCGTACATAGCAACTTTTTGCTGCTCGTGCGATCACCTTGGCGCCGCCTATGGGGAAGTGTATTTTAGCATAGCAGGGATGCGATCGCTTGTGCAGCCCTGCTATGCTAAAAAAGTTTCCTGCAAAACAAGACCAGCCCTGCAGCTACTTATCCTGTGTGATGGATCCAGAGACGAAGGTCCTGGAATTGACGTCAAACATCCGCCATCCAAACGCCTGGACAAACCTGCGTTCGCCTTACCACGCCCGGGAAACGGTGAGTAAACACCCCGATCCTCCTTCCCGCTGTCAATTCTTCTGCGATCGGGCCTGCGATCGCTTTATTCGGTCCTGGCGTCGTTGCCCGGCGCTGGGCAACGACACGCGTGCGCTTTGCGGCCGCCACGCAGCCTCTGTCCCGACCCATTTGCACCACAGCGAAGAACCGCTACGTGCGAATGGGTCGGAATGACCCCCATAGAACGCAGAAGTGGTAACTCCCCAATGTGGTTTCCGTGTACTCCGACCTCAATGTGAAATGATTTATTTGATGGCCGCCATCACTCACTGCGCGTTTCACACCCATCCACTGATCCACTTGTCTCACACTCTCTCCATCTCTTCATCTTGTGATCGTGTCATTGTGTAGGATCTACCACAGAATCTCTCCACCTGTCCTCAGGAATTCTGTCATTGAGCTTCTCCATTAATAGAGAAGAGGCCAATATTTGGGGATTTGAAGATTGAGGTTAAGAATGGGAATTTTATGACTAGCAGCTGTGGTAAACCCACCGACTGCAAGACATATGTACAGGGGCGGATTGGGAGCAAAAAGCGGCCCTGGACATTTTTTTACTAGTGGCCCCAGAGGTGTAAGGTCTAGCCATGGGCCATGGCAGCAGCACCCTTCCGCCAAGACTTTACAGATAGTGGGCATGTCCAGCATCAAGGGGGAAGTTAAAAAGAAATAAAATTAAATATTATGAGCACATTATATGATACACCTTCAGAATTTAGGAAACTATATAATTCTTTAGAAAGATATATTTTCTTGCTTATTACCCCAACCGTATCCCAATCACTATTCACTCAATCTTATATGTCAGCCAAGCAGGCAGAGCACACACTAGATCATCTGCAATCACAGGCTAAGTGGCAAAGTAATTTTCATATATGCAAATTATTTTGCATCTTATTCATTATGTCTATAAAAAGGACCACATGTCCTCAAACAAAACAGGCCCCACGGGTGCATCGGCCCACCGGGAAACTTCCCTGTAAACCCTATGGCCAATCCGCCTCTGCATATGTAGATATTGCAAGTAACCATCTACCTCAGTGGCCTACCAATGTACCCAAAGGACAGGTATTTAGGTCAAGATGGAACTGTTCCGATGACACTAAGGTGGTCATTCCGAGTTGATCGCTAGCTGCATTCGTTCGCTGTGCAGCGATGAAGCAAAAAAAGGCACTTCTGCGCATGCGTATGCGGCGCAATGCGCACGCACGACATACTATTACAACGAATGATGTCGTTTCACACAGGATCTAGCAAAGCTTTTCAATCACACTGCTGGCCGCAGAGTGATTGACATGAAGTGGGCGTTTCTAGGTGGCAACTGACCGTTTTCAGGGAGCGTTCGGAAAAACGCAGGCGTGGCTGGGTGAACGCAGAGCGTGTTCGTGACGTCAAAACAGGAACTGAACAGTCTGAGGTGATCGCAAGCTAGGAGTAGGTCTGAAGCTACTCTGAAACTGCACCAAAAAAAATTGTTGCCGGTCTGCGATCCTTTCGTTCGCACTTCTGCTAAGCTAAAATACACGCCCAGTGGGCGGCGGCATAGCGTTTGCACGGCTGCTAAAAGCTGCTAGCGAGCGAACAACTCAGAATGACCCCCTAAAGCTGATGAGATGTTAATAAAGTTTGTTAAGTAGGGTTAGAGATTAAACTATTTACAAACAACCATGGCAGAGTTCGGAGCTGTAGATAGAAAAAAATCTATTAAATCCAGTTGCTTGGTCGGTAGAATATAAGAATTACACCAATTTCCAAATGGCTTTTTAGCGCACAATTTAATAAGCGGTACAAGTAAGTCGTGTCACACTCTGGAGTCTTACCTCCGGAGCTTGGCTGTGGGGTTCGCTGTCTCGGCGGCAGGCGGGTCTGCGGCGATGCAGGGCTGCAGCAGCAATGGCTGCCGGGTAGAGTATGCGGCCTCCAGGTGCCGGAGGCCGGGGTCTGGGTAATCAGAGTGCAGCAGCAGGAAGCTGCTGCAGTGAGTCCCTGGTGTAGTGCTCTGTTGCCAGAGCTCATTGTCCAGAGCCCAATGTGCTGACTATTGAGTGCAGCTGTGTCCTCAGTGCAGGGGGCTGCCATGTTGGAGACCAAAGCCAGGCCAATTGTGTTCACTCTCTGTGTCCAGCCAATCCGTGGCAGTCTTCCCTTATAAAAGGGGCCTGGTTTAGAGTGATGGTGCCAGTGCTTTAAGTTACTTTAACAGGTAAAGGTGCTTAGCTCTGAGCTCCCAGGTTACTCCTAGTTTCCTGTTCTCGTCCGCTATTGCCCAGTGGTTACCCCTTCGCTGCAGCTGCCTGTTGCCAACAGCCCGTTTCCGCTCGTGGGGCAACCTCGGGAAGTCACAGCCTCAGTCTTCAGTTCTTCACTCAGCATTCTGCAGCCTCGTCTTAAAGTCACAGCCACAGTCTTCAGTTCTTCACTCAGCATTCTGCAGCCTCGTCTTAAAGTCACAGCCACAGTCTTCAGTTCTTCACTCAGCATTCTGCAGCCTCGTCTTAAAGTCACAGCCACAGTCTTCAGTTCTTCACTCAGCATTCTGCAGCCTCGTCTTAAAGTCACAGCCACAGTCTTCAGTTCTTCACTCAGCATTCTGCAGCCTCGTCTAAAAGTCACAGCCACAGTCTTCAGTTCTTCACTCAGCATTCTGCAGCCTCGTCTTATAGTCACAGCCACAATCTTCAGTTCTTTAATCAGTGATCTTCAGTCTCATCAACACCATTCTTTAGTTCTGCTGTTGGATAACCCCAGTCTTTGTGAATCATCGTTATTTCATTAAACCACATAATTATATCTTCCTCATCGACTTGAGTCTTTCCTCGTACTTCCCATCACATGAGAAGGAACTACATTCAGCCTCCTCGCCTTTCCCTCCTCAGGCACCTGTCTAACCAAGCCCAGCCTCAGTTGTCGGATTCCCAACACCCGCCTTGCGTGACAAATTGAAGGTACCTTTACAAAAATTGTCTGATTCTGCTAAAAGATAAAGCTTTAAAGAAATTATTACCAGCCGAACCCAAATGTATTTATAGGAAGGCCCCTACCATAAAAAGAAACGCAGTCTCAAGTGCCTTACGTATGATGGACGCCGGTTTTTATAAAGGTTTCTTTAGATGCTGCGACTGTAAGATGGGCAAGTATTGAAGTTGCCCTCATTCTAAAATTACAGAATTCATTACAAACAATTACAAGGTGCAAATCACAGACCTCATAACTCGCCACGCTAGCTACTGTATGTGGTTTATGCCACTGAATGCGTGCATGGCCCTGTCTATAGAGGGAAAACCAGGAGGCACATTAAGATCAGATGGGCAGAACACGTAATATTATCAATGGTAATGACAAGCATCCCTTTACATTGCACGTTAAAGAAAAACGTAACAGATCTACAAGAGGTTTAAAAAGCGTCTGTGGTATCGCTCTAATTAAAGCTAATTAGCGCACTAGGGATAGGTGCCCAGGCATTTTCTATCACATTCGGCTGAGATTAGGGGATTGGTACTATCTGGACTATGAAAGTGACTAGGACACCATCCTCCTATTACTGTGTGGACACTTGTGGGGTGATTACCCTCCCGACTATATTACGCTCTAGGTGGGTTTTTATCTTTATTTCTCTGGACTGTATTACTGGGCCATTAGAAAATGTGGAACACCAGTGATAAGTATATTGCCAGCTGGAGCAATCCATAGCGCAAGTGATGCTTCTATATCGCTATATGCCATGTGGTGCGAGACGCCCCGGCATGACTGCGCCATTCCGAGAGGGTTTTCAGTACTGATGTTTTCTATACATTTTTCATCTTATTCGCAGCAAAACACCCATCACGGCGTGTTACAGATGCTGAGCTGCAACTTGACTCGCACAGGAATTAGTGTTACCTACGTACGAAGTTGCAGATGAAGCACAACAGAACTTAGCATGGCAGCACTTCCTATACAGACTCAGTCGCACACAGAAGTGCAGATGTCACACACCGATCAGTGTAATCTAGCAGAGTAGTCTTGTCACTTCCAGGTGTTTTATTGGTGCGAGTAAGATGCAATATTGAGCAGGAAAGGCGCTCGGCGCGGCTGTGACGCACTAAGCGGAGCCATTAGCTGTGATTTGAGCCGCAGTGTATGAGGGCACACATGTGCCATGTACACATCTCCCAGTGCTGTCCGCGGCCTCATGTTCTGCACTAGACGGCTGCTGACCTGCCAGGCTGCCTATACATAAACACTTACACTACACACGGAACTTATTATTTACACGTTATTTATTGCAAATCTCCATCAGTTCCGCACAGTAAGAGGTAACTGGGTTTTTATGATGCCGACAGTGAAAAAGCTCTGCCATGTAACTGACAGCGGCTCCTCGGACGCGGCGAGGGACAGGTAGAGCCTCTGAACCCGCTGTGCGTCACTCCGCCTCGCCCTCGGCTGGAGGCTGTGTCTCACTCAGCAGAGCCTCTGTGTCGGCGTGGATAACGCGATGAGCCGCCTGGATGTGCCTCCGCTGGGATTTCCGCACTGAGGGGGAGAGGAGAGAACAGGGTAAAACAGTACATAGCGAGAGGTGCAATACGCAGCGGCTCAGCCTAATGCCGATGTGGCAGCAAAACAAGCAGAATCCCTGGCACAGATGACTAGGAGCTCCCAGACTGGCTGATGGCGGAAGTCGCGGTTACCCAGCCGCTTAGCCTGGGCACAGAGTCACTTAGCAGGATCAGTCTGTGTCACACATTTACCCAGACATAACATAAACGGGACACAAAGTGATTAGGCTGTATGCAAAATAACAGTCAGCTGATGTGACGGCCAGCGTCACCCAGCCAATCAGGAGAGACCGGGAAAGGTAATGTTGTGCTGTAACCCACAGCTACCGTTATTATTATTAGTGTTTCTGGGTCTGTGGTGGCCCCGCCCAGTGGGAGGATCTTCTGCATGTGACAAACCCAACCCACATCAGAGCACGCGTGTTCCACGCTAAAGTGCATCCTCTGTAGGTGCTGCCTCTGCCCTTAGAGCTATATAATAATAATAATGATGAATATACACATACAGGTATGGCTGGTGCTCAGTAACACTCGTTGGCATATATGAGATACTGCAGCCGCATGTTATTATGGATGTTACTAGTCACCTCAGATGTCTACACCTTCTGCTCTTATATGGTCACACTAGCTGGCCTATATTATACAAAAATATCCACATAACTCCTATATGTATTTTATACATACTCAGTTATTATACGTGTGTATGAGTTACAGGATACATACTCAGTTATTATACGTGTGTATGAGTTACAGGATACATACTCAGTTATTATACGTGTGTATGAGTTACAGGATACATACTCAGTTATTATACGTGTGTATGAGTTACAGGATACATACTCATTTATTATACGTGTGTATGAGTTACAGGATACATACTCAGTTATTATACGTGTGTATGAGTTACAGGATACATACTCAGTTATTATACGTGTGTATGAGTTACAGGATACATACTCATTTATTATACGTGTGTATGAGTTACAGGATACATACTCATTTATTATACGTGTGTATGAGTTACAGGATACATACTCATTTATTATACGTGTGTATGAGTTACAGGATACATACTCATTTATTATACGTGTGTATGAGTTACAGGATACATACTCAGTTATTATACGTGTGTATGAGTTACAGGATACATACTCAGTTATTATACGTGTGTATGAGTTACAGGATACATACTCAGTTATTATACGTGTGTATGAGTTACAGGATTATGATGTGATACTGAGTAGTCCGCTCACCTCTCTCCCGGACACTGGTCTTCTGTATCTCAGGAATGAGGAAACTGTACACCAGCTCCGCCACAATCTCCTCCGACTGTAACTGAGTGCGGCTGAGGATGAGAGACCACGTTACACAGACTGACAGGAGTACTGGACCCACCCGGCCTGGATCTGTGGCAGTATGACTAGTGATCACCCAGACTGACAGGAGTACCGGACCCACCCGGCCTGGATCTGTGGCAGTATGACTAGTGATCACCCAGACTGACAGGAGTACCGGACCCACCCGGCCTGGATCTGTGACAGTATGACTAGTGATCACTCAGACTGACAGGAGTACCGGACCCACCCGGCCTGGATCTGTGGCAGTATGACTAGTGATCACCCAGACTGACAGGAGTACCGATCCCACCCGGCCTGGATCTGTGACAGTATGACTAGTGATCACCCAGACTGACAAGAGTACTGGACCCACCCGGCCTGGATCTGTGGCAGTATGACTAGTGATCACCCAGACTGACAGGAGTACCGGACCCACCCGGCCTGGATCTGTGGCAGTATGACTAGTGATCACCCAGACTGACAGGAGTACCGGACCCACCCGGCCTGGATCTGTGGCAGTATGACTAGTGATCACCCAGACTGACAGGAGTACCGATCCCACCCGGCCTGGATCTGTGACAGTATGACTAGTGATCACCCAGACTGACAAGAGTACTGGACCCACCCGGCCTGGATCTGTGGCAGTATGACTAGTGATCACCCAGACTGACAGGAGTACCGGACCCACCCGGCCTGGATCTGTGGCAGTATGACTAGTGATCACCCAGACTGACAGGAGTACCGGACCCACCCGGCCTGGATCTGTGGCAGTATGACTAGTGATCACCCAGACTGACAGGAGTACCGATCCCACCCGGCCTGGATCTGTGGCAGTATGACTAGTGATCGCCCAGACTGACAGGAGTACCGATCCCACCCGGCCTGGATCTGTGGCAACAATCTCCTCCGACTGTAACTGAGTGCGGCTGAGGACGAGAGACCACGTTACACAGACTGACAGGAGTACCGGACCCACCCGGCCTGGATCTGTGGCAGTATGACTAGTGATCACCCAGACTGACAGGAGTACCGATCCCACCCGGCCTGGATCTGTGACAGTATGACTAGTGATCACCCAGACTGACAGGAGTACCGGACCCACCCGGCCTAGATCTGTCACAGTATGACAGTGATCACCCAGACTGACAGGAGTACCAGACCCACCCGGCCTGGAGTTGTGACAGTATAACTAGTGATCACCCAGACTGACAGGAGTACCGATCCCACCCGGCCAGTATCTGGGGCAGTATGACTAGTGATCGCCCAGACTGACAGGAGTACCGGACCCACCCGGCCTGGATCTGTGGCAGTATGACTAGTGATCACTCAGACTGACAGGAGTACCGGACCCACCCGGCCTGGATCTGTGGCAGTATGACTAATGATCACCCAGACAGACAGGAGTACCGGACCCACCCGGCCTGGATCTGTGACAGTATGACTAGTGATCACCCAGACAGACAGGAGTACCGATCCCACCGGGCCTGGATCTGTGGCAGTATGACTAGTGATCGCCCAGACTGACAGGAGTATCGATCCCACCCGGCCTGGATCTGTGGCAGTATGACTAGTGATCGCCCAGACTGACAGGAGTACCGATCCCACCCGGCCTGGATCTGTGGCAGTATGACTAGTGATCACCCAGACTGACAGGAGTACCGATCCCACCCGGCCTGGATCTGTGGCAGTATGACTAGTGATCACCCAGACTGACAGGAGTATCGGACCCACCCGGCCTGGATCTGTGGCAGTATGACCGTGATCACCCAGACTGATAGGAGTACCGGACCCACCCGGCCTGGATCTGTGGCAGTATGACTATTGATCACCCAGACTGACAGGAGTACCGGACCCACCCGGCCTGGATCTGTGGCAGTATGACTAGTGATCACCCAGACTGACAGGAGTACCGGACCCACCCGGCCTGGATCTGTGGCAGTATGACTAGTGATCACCCAGACTGACAGGAGTACCGGACATACCCGGCCTGGATCTGTGACAGTATGACTAGTGATCACCCAGACTGACAGGAGTACCGGACCCACCCGGCCAGAATCTGTGGCAGTATGACTAGTGATCACCCAGACTGACAGGAGTACCGGACCCACCCGGCCAGGATCTGTGGCAGTATGACTAGTGATCACCCAGACTGACAGAAGTACCGGACCCACCCGGCCTGGATTTGTGACAGTATGACTAGTGATCACCCAGACTGACAGGAGTACCGATCCCACGCGGCCAGGATCTGTGGCAGTAAGACTAGTGATCACCCAGACTGACAGGAGTACCGGACCCACCCGGCCTGGATTTGTGACAGTATGACTAGTGATCACCCAGACTGACAGGAGTACCGATCCCACCCGGCCAGGATCTGTGGCAGTATGACTAGTGATCGCCCAGACTGACAGGAGTACCGGACCCACCCGGCCTGGATCTGTGGCAGTATGACTAGTGATCACCCAGACTGACAGGAGTACCGATCCCACCCGGCCTGGATCTGTGACAGTATGACTAGTGATCACCCAGACTGACAGGAGTACTGGACCCACCCGGCCTGGATCTGTGGCAGTATGACTAGTGATCACCCAGACTGACAGGAGTACCGGACCCACACGGCCTGGATCAGTGGCAGTATGACTAGTGATCACCCAGACTGACAGGAGTACCGATCCCACCCGGCCTGGATCTGTGGCAGTATGACTAGTGATCGCCCAGACTGACAGGAGTACCGATCCCACCCGGCCTGGATCTGTGGCAACAATCTCCTCCGACTGTAACTGAGTGCGGCTGAGGACGAGAGACCACGTTACACAGACTGACAGGAGTACCGGACCCACCCGGCCTGGATCTGTGGCAGTATGACTAGTGATCACCCAGACTGACAGGAGTACCGATCCCACCCGGCCTGGATCTGTGGCAGTATGACTAGTGATCGCCCAGACTGACAGGAGTACCGATCCCACCCGGCCTGGATCTGTGGCAACAATCTCCTCCGACTGTAACTGAGTGCGGCTGAGGACGAGAGACCACGTTACACAGACTGACAGGAGTACCGGACCCACCCAGCCTGGATCTGTGGCAGTATGACTAGTGATCACCCAGACTGACAGGAGTACCGGACCCACCCGGCCTGGATCTGTGGCAGTATGACTAGTGATCACCCAGACTGACAGGAGTACCGGACATACCCGGCCTGGATCTGTGACAGTATGACTAGTGATCACCCAGACTGACAGGAGTACCGGACCCACCCGGCCAGAATCTGTGGCAGTATGACTAGTGATCACCCAGACTGACAGGAGTACCGGACCCACCCGGCCAGGATCTGTGGCAGTATGACTAGTGATCACCCAGACTGACAGAAGTACCGGACCCACCCGGCCTGGATTTGTGACAGTATGACTAGTGGTCACCCAGACTGACAGGAGTACCGATCCCACCCGGCCAGGATCTGTGGCAGTATGACTAGTGATCACCCAGACTGACAGGAGTACCGGACCCACCCGGCCTGGATTTGTGACAGTATGACTAGTGATCACCCAGACTGACAGGAGTACCGATCCCACCCGGCCAGGATCTGTGGCAGTATGACTAGTGATCGCCCAGACTGACAGGAGTACCGGACCCACCCGGCCTGGATCTGTGGCAGTATGACTAGTGATCACCCAGACTGACAGGAGTACCGGACATACCCGGCCTCGATCTGTGACAGTATGACTAGTGATCACCCAGACTGACAGGAGTACCGATCCCACCCGGCCTGGATCTGTGACAGTATGACTAGTGATCACCCAGACTGACAGGAGTACCGGACCCACCTGGCCTAGATCTGTCACAGTATGACAGTGATCACCCAGACTGACAGGAGTACCAGACCCACCCGGCCTGGATTTGTGACAGTATAACTAGTGATCACCCAGACTGACAGGAGTACTGATCCCACCCGGCCAGTATCTGTGGCAGTATGACTAGTGATCGCCCAGACTGACAGGAGTACCGGACCCACCCGGCCTGGATCTGTGGCAGTATGACTAGTGATCACTCAGACTGACAGGAGTACCGGACCCACCCGGCCTGGATCTGTGGCAGTATGACTAGTGATCACCCAGACAGACAGGAGTACCGGACCCACCCGGCCTGGATCTGTGACAGTATGACTAGTGATCACCCAGACAGACAGGAGTACCGATCCCACCGGGCCTGGATCTGTGGCAGTATGACTAGTGATCGCCCAGACTGACAGGAGTATCGATCCCACCCGGCCTGGATCTGTGGCAGTATGACTAGTGATCGCCCAGACTGACAGGAGTACCGATCCCACCCGGCCTGGACCTGTGGCAGTATGACTAGTGATCACCCAGACTGACAGGAGTACCGATCCCACCCGGCCTGGATCTGTGGCAGTATGACTAGTGATCACCCAGACTGACAGGAGTATCGGACCCACCCGGCCTGGATCTGTGGCAGTATGACCGTGATCACCCAGACTGATAGGAGTACCGGACCCACCCGGCCTGGATCTGTGGCAGTATGACTAGTGATCACCCAGACTGACAGGAGTCCCGGACCCACCCGGCCTGGATCTGTGGCAGTATGACTAGTGATCACCCTGACTGACAGGAGTACCGGACCCACCCGGCCTGGATCTGTGGCAGTATGACTAGTGATCACCCAGACTGCTGACAGGAGTACCGGACATACCCGGCCTGGATCTGTGACAGTATGACTAGTGATCACCCAGACTGACAGGAGTACCGGACCCACCCGGCCAGAATCTGTGGCAGTATGACTAGTGATCACCCAGACTGACAGGAGTACCGGACCCACCCGGCCAGGATCTGTGGCAGTATGACTAGTGATCACCCAGACTGACAGAAGTACCGGACCCACCCGGCCTGGATTTGTGAAAGTATGACTAGTGATCACCCAGACTGACAGGAGTACCGATCCCACCCGGCCAGGATCTGTGGCAGTATGACTAGTGATCACCCAGACTGACAGGAGTACCGGACCCACCCGGCCTGGATTTGTGACAGTATGACTAGTGATCACCCAGACTGACAGGAGTACCGATCCCACCCGGCCTGGATCTGTGGCAGTATGACTAGTGATCGCCCAGACTGACAGGAGTACCGGACCCACCCGGCCTGGATCTGTGGCAGTATGACTAGTGATCACCCAGACTGACAGGAGTACCGGACATACCCGGCCTGGATCTGTGACAGTATGACTAGTGATCACCCAGACTGACAGGAGTACCGATCCCAACCGGCCTGGATCTGTGACAGTATGACTAGTGATCACCCAGACTGACAGGAGTACCGGACCCACCCGGCCTAGATCTGTCACAGTATGACAGTGATCACCCAGACTGACAGGAGTACCAGACCCACCCGGCCTGGATTTGTGACAGTATAACTAGTGATCACCCAGACTGACAGGAGTACCGATCCCACCCGGCCAGTATCTGTGGCAGTATGACTAGTGATCGCCCAGACTGACAGGAGTACCGGACCCACCCGGCCTGGATCTGTGGCAGTATGACTAGTGATCACTCAGACTGACAGGAGTACCGGACCCACCCGGCCTGGATCTGTGGCAGTATGACTAGTGATCACCCAGACAGACAGGAGTACCGGACCCACCCGGCCTGGATCTGTGACAGTATGACTAGTGATCACCCAGACAGACAGGAGTACCGATCCCACCGGGCCTGGATCTGTGGCAGTATGACTAGTGATCGCCCAGACTGACAGGAGTATCGATCCCACCCGGCCTGGATCTGTGGCAGTATGACTAGTGATCGCCCAGACTGACAGGAGTACCGATCCCACCCGGCCTGGATCTGTGGCAGTATGACTAGTGATCACCCAGACTGACAGGAGTACCGATCCCACCCGGCCTGGATCTGTGGCAGTATGACTAGTGATCACCCAGACTGACAGGAGTATCGGACCCACCCGGCCTGGATCTGTGGCAGTATGACCGTGATCACCCAGACTGATAGGAGTACCGGACCCACCCGGCCTGGATCTGTGGCAGTATGACTAGTGACCCAGACTGACAGGAGTATCGGACCCACCCGGCCTGGATCTGTGGCAGTATGACTAGTGATCACCCAGACTGACAGGAGTACCGGACCCACCCGGCCTGGATCTGTGGCAGTATGACTAGTGATCACCCAGACTGACAGGAGTACCGATCCCACCCGGCCTGGATCTGTGGCAGTATGACTAGTGATCACCCAGACTGACAGGAGTATCGGACCCACCCGGCCTGGATCTGTGGCAGTATGACCGTGATCACCCAGACTGATAGGAGTACCGGACCCACCCGGCCTGGATCTGTGGCAGTATGACTAGTGACCCAGACTGACAGGAGTATCGGACCCACCCGGCCTGGATCTGTGGCAGTATGACTAGTGATCACCCAAACTGACAGGAGTACCGGACCCACCCGGCCTGGATCTGTGGCAGTATGACTAGTGATCACCCAGACTGACAGGAGTACCGATCCCACCCGGCCTGGATCTGTGGCAGTATGACTAGTGATCGCCCAGACTGACAGGAGTACCGATCCCACCCGGCCTGGATCTGTGGCAACAATCTCCTCCGACTGTAACTGAGTGCGGCTGAGGACGAGAGACCACGTTACACAGACTGACAGGAGTACCGGACCCACCCGGCCTGGATCTGTGGCAGTATGACTAGTGATCACCCAGACTGACAGGAGTACCGATCCCACCCGGCCTGGATCTGTGGCAGTAGGACTAGTGATCGCCCAGACTGACAGGAGTACCGATCCCACCCGGCCTGGATCTGTGGCAACAATCTCCTCCGACTGTAACTGAGTGCGGCTGAGGACGAGAGACCACGTTACACAGACTGACAGGAGTACCGGACCCACCCGGCCTGGATCTGTGGCAGTATGACTAGTGATCACCCAGACTGACAGGAGTACCGGACCCACCCGGCCTGGATCTGTGGCAGTATGACTAGTGATCACCCAGACTGACAGGAGTACCGGACATACCCGGCCTGGATCTGTGACAGTATGACTAGTGATCACCCAGACTGACAGGAGTACCGATCCCACCCGGCCTGGATCTGTGGCAGTATGACTAGTGATCACCCAGACTGACAGGAGTATCGGACCCACCTGGCCTGGATCTGTGGCAGTATGACCGTGATCACCCAGACTGATAGGAGTACCGGACCCACCCGGCCTGGATCTGTGGCAGTATGACTAGTGACCCAGACTGACAGGAGTATCGGACCCACCCGGCCTGGATCTGTGGCAGTATGACTAGTGATCACCCAGACTGACAGGAGTACCGGACCCACCCGGCCTGGATCTGTGGCAGTATGACTAGTGATCACCCAGACTGACAGGAGTACCGATCCCACCCGGCCTGGATCTGTGGCAGTATGACTAGTGATCACCCAGACTGACAGGAGTATCGGACCCACCCGGCCTGGATCTGTGGCAGTATGACCGTGATCACCCAGACTGATAGGAGTACCGGACCCACCCGGCCTGGATCTGTGGCAGTATGACTAGTGACCCAGACTGACAGGAGTATCTGACCCACCCGGCCTGGATCTGTGGCAGTATGACTAGTGATCACCCAGACTGACAGGAGTACCGATCCCACCCGGCCTGGATCTGTGGCAGTATGACTAGTGATCGCCCAGACTGACAGGAGTACCGATCCCACCCGGCCTGGATCTGTGGCAACAATCTCCTCCGACTGTAACTGAGTGCGGCTGAGGACGAGAGACCACGTTACACAGACTGACAGGAGTACCGGACCCACCCGGCCTGGATCTGTGGCAGTATGACTAGTGATCACCCAGACTGACAGGAGTACCGATCCCACCCGGCCTGGATCTGTGGCAGTATGACTAGTGATCGCCCAGACTGACAGGAGTACCGATCCCACCCGGCCTGGATCTGTGGCAACAATCTCCTCCGACTGTAACTGAGTGCGGCTGAGGACGAGAGACCACGTTACACAGACTGACAGGAGTACCGGACCCACCCGGCCTGGATCTGTGGCAGTATGACTAGTGATCACCCAGACTGACAGGAGTACCGGACCCACCCGGCCTGGATCTGTGGCAGTATGACTAGTGATCACCCAGACTGACAGGAGTACCGGACATACCCGGCCTGGATCTGTGACAGTATGACTAGTGATCACCCAGACTGACAGGAGTACCGGACCCACCCGGCCAGAATCTGTGGCAGTATGACTAGTGATCACCCAGACTGACAGGAGTACCGGACCCACCCGGCCAGGATCTGTGGCAGTATGACTAGTGATCACCCAGACTGACAGAAGTACCGGACCCACCCGGCCTGGATTTGTGACAGTATGACTAGTGATCACCCAGACTGACAGGAGTACCGATCCCACCCGGCCAGGATCTGTGGCAGTATGACTAGTGATCACCCAGACTGACAGGAGTACCGGACCCACCCGGCCTGGATTTGTGACAGTATGACTAGTGATCACCCAGACTGACAGGAGTACCGATCCCACCCGGCCAGGATCTGTGGCAGTATGACTAGTGATCGCCCAGACTGACAGGAGTACCGGACCCACCCGGCCTGGATCTGTGGCAGTATGACTAGTGATCACCCAGACTGACAGGAGTACCGGACATACCCGGCCTGGATCTGTGACAGTATGACTAGTGATCACCCAGACTGACAGGAGTACCGATCCCACCCGGCCTGGATCTGTGACAGTATGACTAGTGATCACCCAGACTGACAGGAGTACCGGACCCACCCGGCCTAGATCTGTCACAGTATGACAGTGATCACCCAGACTGACAGGAGTACCAGACCCACCCGGCCTGGATTTGTGACAGTATAACTAGTGATCACCCAGACTGACAGGAGTACCGATCCCACCCGGCCAGTATCTGTGGCAGTATGACTAGTGATCGCCCAGACTGACAGGAGTACCGGACCCACCCGGCCTGGATCTGTGGCAGTATGACTAGTGATCACTCAGACTGACAGGAGTACCGGACCCACCCGGCCTGGATCTGTGGCAGTATGACTAGTGATCACCCAGACAGACAGGAGTACCGGACCCACCCGGCCTGGATCTGTGACAGTATGACTAGTGATCACCCAGACAGACAGGAGTACCGATCCCACCGGGCCTGGATCTGTGGCAGTATGACTAGTGATCGCCCAGACTGACAGGAGTATCGATCCCACCCGGCCTGGATCTGTGGCAGTATGACTAGTGATCGCCCAGACTGACAGGAGTACCGATCCCACCCGGCCTGGATCTGTGGCAGTATGACTAGTGATCACCCAGACTGACAGGAGTACCGATCCCACCCGGCCTGGATCTGTGGCAGTATGACTAGTGATCACCCAGACTGACAGGAGTATCGGACCCACCCGGCCTGGATCTGTGGCAGTATGACTAGTGACCCAGACTGACAGGAGTATCGGACCCACCCGGCCTGGATCTGTGGCAGTATGACTAGTGATCACCCAGACTGACAGGAGTACCGGACCCACCCGGCCTGGATCTGTGGCAGTATGACTAGTGATCACCCAGACTGACAGGAGTACCGATCCCACCCGGCCTGGATCTGTGGCAGTATGACTAGTGATCACCCAGACTGACAGGAGTATCGGACCCACCCGGCCTGGATCTGTGGCAGTATGACCGTGATCACCCAGACTGATAGGAGTACCGGACCCACCCGGCCTGGATCTGTGGCAGTATGACTAGTGACCCAGACTGACAGGAGTATCGGACCCACCCGGCCTGGATCTGTGGCAGTATGACTAGTGATCACCCAGACTGACAGGAGTACCGGACCCACCCGGCCTGGATCTGTGGCAGTATGACTAGTGATCACCCAGACTGACAGGAGTACCGATCCCACCCGGCCTGGATCTGTGGCAGTATGACTAGTGATCGCCCAGACTGACAGGAGTACCGATCCCACCCGGCCTGGATCTGTGGCAACAATCTCCTCCGACTGTAACTGAGTGCGGCTGAGGACGAGAGACCACGTTACACAGACTGACAGGAGTACCGGACCCACCCGGCCTGGATCTGTGGCAGTATGACTAGTGATCACCCAGACTGACAGGAGTACCGATCCCACCCGGCCTGGATCTGTGGCAGTATGACTAGTGATCGCCCAGACTGACAGGAGTACCGATCCCACCCGGCCTGGATCTGTGGCAACAATCTCCTCCGACTGTAACTGAGTGCGGCTGAGGACGAGAGACCACGTTACACAGACTGACAGGAGTACCGGACCCACCCGGCCTGGATCTGTGGCAGTATGACTAGTGATCACCCAGACTGACAGGAGTACCGGACCCACCCGGCCTGGATCTGTGGCAGTATGACTAGTGATCACCCAGACTGACAGGAGTACCGGACATACCCGGCCTGGATCTGTGACAGTATGACTAGTGATCACCCAGACTGACAGGAGTACCGATCCCACCCGGCCTGGATCTGTGGCAGTATGACTAGTGATCACCCAGACTGACAGGAGTATCGGACCCACCTGGCCTGGATCTGTGGCAGTATGACCGTGATCACCCAGACTGATAGGAGTACCGGACCCACCCGGCCTGGATCTGTGGCAGTATGACTAGTGACCCAGACTGACAGGAGTATCGGACCCACCCGGCCTGGATCTGTGGCAGTATGACTAGTGATCACCCAGACTGACAGGAGTACCGGACCCACCCGGCCTGGATCTGTGGCAGTATGACTAGTGATCACCCAGACTGACAGGAGTACCGATCCCACCCGGCCTGGATCTGTGGCAGTATGACTAGTGATCACCCAGACTGACAGGAGTATCGGACCCACCCGGCCTGGATCTGTGGCAGTATGACCGTGATCACCCAGACTGATAGGAGTACCGGACCCACCCGGCCTGGATCTGTGGCAGTATGACTAGTGACCCAGACTGACAGGAGTATCGGACCCACCCGGCCTGGATCTGTGGCAGTATGACTAGTGATCACCCAGACTGACAGGAGTACCGATCCCACCCGGCCTGGATCTGTGGCAGTATGACTAGTGATCGCCCAGACTGACAGGAGTACCGATCCCACCCGGCCTGGATCTGTGGCAACAATCTCCTCCGACTGTAACTGAGTGCGGCTGAGGACGAGAGACCACGTTACACAGACTGACAGGAGTACCGGACCCACCCGGCCTGGATCTGTGGCAGTATGACTAGTGATCACCCAGACTGACAGGAGTACCGATCCCACCCGGCCTGGATCTGTGGCAGTATGACTAGTGATCGCCCAGACTGACAGGAGTACCGATCCCACCCGGCCTGGATCTGTGGCAACAATCTCCTCCGACTGTAACTGAGTGCGGCTGAGGACGAGAGACCACGTTACACAGACTGACAGGAGTACCGGACCCACCCGGCCTGGATCTGTGGCAGTATGACTAGTGATCACCCAGACTGACAGGAGTACCGATCCCACCCGGCCTGGATCTGTGACAGTATGACTAGTGATCGCCCAGACTGACAGGAGTACCGATCCCACCCGGCCTGGATCTGTGGCAACAATCTCCTCCGACTGTAACTGAGTGCGGCTGAGGACGAGAGACCACGTTACACAGACTGACAGGAGTACCGGACCCACCCGGCCTGGATCTGTGGCAGTATGACTAGTGATCACCCAGACTGACAGGAGTACCGGACCCACCCGGCCTGGATCTGTGGCAGTATGACTAGTGATCACCCAGACTGACAGGAGTACCGGACATACCCGGCCTGGATCTGTGACAGTATGACTAGTGATCACCCAGACTGACAGGAGTACCGGACCCACCCGGCCAGAATCTGTGGCAGTATGACTAGTGATCACCCAGACTGACAGGAGTACCGGACCCACCCGGCCAGGATCTGTGGCAGTATGACTAGTGATCACCCAGACTGACAGAAGTACCGGACCCACCCGGCCTGGATTTGTGACAGTATGACTAGTGATCACCCAGACTGACAGGAGTACCGATCCCACCCGGCCAGGATCTGTGGCAGTATGACTAGTGATCACCCAGACTGACAGGAGTACCGGACCCACTCGGCCTGGATTTGTGACAGTATGACTAGTGATCACCCAGACTGACAGGAGTACCGATCCCACCCGGCCAGGATCTGTGGCAGTATGACTAGTGATCGCCCAGACTGACAGGAGTACCGGACCCACCCGGCCTGGATCTGTGGCAGTATGACTAGTGATCACCCAGACTGACAGGAGTACCGGACATACCCGGCCTGGATCTGTGTCAGTATGACTAGTGATCACCCAGACTGACAGGAGTACCGATCCCACCCGGCCTGGATCTGTGACAGTATGACTAGTGATCACCCAGACTGACAGGAGTACCGGACCCACCCGGCCTAGATCTGTCACAGTATGACAGTGATCACCCAGACTGACAGGAGTACCAGACCCACCCGGCCTGGATTTGTGACAGTATAACTAGTGATCACCCAGACTGACAGGAGTACCGATCCCACCCGGCCAGTATCTGTGGCAGTATGACTAGTGATCGCCCAGACTGACAGGAGTACCGGACCCACCCGGCCTGGATCTGTGGCAGTATGACTAGTGATCACTCAGACTGACAGGAGTACCGGACCCACCCGGCCTGGATCTGTGGCAGTATGACTAGTGATCACCCAGACAGACAGGAGTACCGGACCCACCCGGCCTGGATCTGTGACAGTATGACTAGTGATCACCCAGACAGACAGGAGTACCGATCCCACCGGGCCTGGATCTGTGGCAGTATGACTAGTGATCGCCCAGACTGACAGGAGTATCGATCCCACCCGGCCTGGATCTGTGGCAGTATGACTAGTGATCGCCCAGACTGACAGGAGTACCGATCCCACCCGGCCTGGATCTGTGGCAGTATGACTAGTGATCACCCAGACTGACAGGAGTACTGGACCCACCCGGCCTGGATCTGTGGCAGTATGACTAGTGATCACCCAGACTGACAGGAGTACCGATCCCACCCGGCCTGGATCTGTGGCAGTATGACTAGTGATCACCCAGACTGACAGGAGTATCGGACCCACCCGGCCTGGATCTGTGGCAGTATGACCGTGATCACCCAGACTGATAGGAGTACCGGACCCACCCGGCCTGGATCTGTGGCAGTATGACCGTGATCACCCAGACTGATAGGAGTACCGGACCCACCCGGCCTGGATCTGTGGCAGTATGACTAGTGACCCAGACTGACAGGAGTATCGGACCCACCCGGCCTGGGTCTGTGGCAGTATGACTAGTGATCACCCAGACTGACAGGAGTACCGGACCCACCCGGCCTGGATCTGTGGCAGTATGACCGTGATCACCCAGACTGATAGGAGTACCGGACCCACCCGGCCTGGATCTGTGGCAGTATGACTAGTGACCCAGACTGACAGGAGTATCGGACCCACCCGGCCTGGGTCTGTGGCAGTATGACTAGTGATCACCCAGACTGACAGGAGTACCGGACCCACCCGGCCTGGATCTGTGGCAGTGTGACTAGTGATCACCCAGACTGACAGGAGTACCGGACCCACCCGGCCTGGATCTGTGGCAGTATGACCGTGATCACCCAGACTGATAGGAGTACCGGACCCACCCGGCCTGGATCTGTGGCAGTATGACTAGTGACCCAGACTGACAGGAGTATCGGACCCACCCGGCCTGGGTCTGTGGCAGTATGACTAGTGATCACCCAGACTGACAGGAGTACCGGACCCACCCGGCCTGGATCTGTGGCAGTATGACCGTGATCACCCAGACTGATAGGAGTACCGGACCCACCCGGCCTGGATCTGTGGCAGTATGACTAGTGACCCAGACTGACAGGAGTATCGGACCCACCCGGCCTGGGTCTGTGGCAGTATGACTAGTGATCACCCAGACTGACAGGAGTACCGGACCCACCCGGCCTGGATCTGTGGCAGTATGACCGTGATCACCCAGACTGATAGGAGTACCGGACCCACCCGGCCTGGATCTGTGGCAGTATGACTAGTGACCCAGACTGACAGGAGTATCGGACCCACCCGGCCTGGGTCTGTGGCAGTATGACTAGTGATCACCCAGACTGACAGGAGTACCGGACCCACCCGGCCTGGATCTGTGGCAGTGTGACTAGTGATCACCCAGACTGACATGTGAAGTCTCGGAACACCTGTCCGGCAGGTGAAATGGTGTGATGGCCGCTCACCTGCTCTCCATCTGGTAGGCGATGTCATTGATCTCCTGAGCCTTCCTCACAATCTCCTCTCTGGCCTGCTCTTCCGCTGTGTGAGCCGTGGTGCGGAGGATGATTTCCTCCAGGTAAGAGTCCACTGTGCTCTGATGAATGGTGACCACCTGCAGAACAGCAAGTCACGCCTCAGGCACCGCAGGGACCCCCACAGACATCACAGAGACAGAAATCACAGAGACTGACATCACAGAGACTGACATCACAGAGACTGACATCACAGAGAAACAGACATCACAGAGACTGACATCACAGAGACTGACATCACAGAGACTGACATCACAGAGATACACATCACAGAGACTGACATCACAGAGACTGACATCACAGAGACAGACATTATAGCACATATGCATATAAATGACCTAATGTCTGCACTTTGACATACAGGATTACTGAATGCTGATTAGCATATAATAAGTATTGTAACGAGAAATTATTCTTTTTGAAACAGGGTCCAAGTTGCCGGAGGTGCGGGGCATTTGGTGAGAATGCCCGTTTTTGTTTTTTGAAAGCGGTAATCATTTACCAGGCAAAACAAGGTTGGATTAGCCTTGTAAAATTATTGCCGCTGTAAAAAGACGGCATTCTTGCCCAAAGTCCTGGACCCCCGGCAATGCGGACCCTATTACATTTACTCCACAGTGTCCCTCACCCTAACTCTGTAGGATGGGATACATACGATATTGTAGGAGAAGGGATGGCGGCTGTCACTACACTGACAGCGCCATCGAGTCTGCCGGAATGGCGGCAGCGAGGCTCTGAGTCCCCTCGAGGAATCGCCATGTGGACCCACCAACCGAGTGGGAATACCGGACGGGGTTCGGGATGCTGGCTGTAGGTATATTACCGGGGGGTCAGGATTCCGGTGTCTGTTTCCTGAACGCTGGGATCTCGGCAGCCGGTAACGTGACTGCATCCCGTGTAGGATATAACGTGGTATTTAGGAAGGCTGTGAGTTACTGTGGATCAGCCTAGTAGCATGGCTGTGGCAGGAGACACGGGTGATTGGGTAAGACTTAGCTGTCTGTATGTGACTGGCCCGGCTGGCTGCAGCTCCATCCCTGCACCATGTGACTCTGTACCAGACCTGATCCTGGTATCTCTGGCTGCAGCTCCCTCCCTGCCCGGGGTCTGTCCCTGCACCACGTGACTCTATACCAGACCTGATCCTGCTATCTCTGGCTGCAGCTCCCTCCCTGCCCGGGGTCTGTCCCTGCACCATGTGACTCTATACCAGACCTGATCCTGCTATCTGTGGCTGCAGCTCCCTCCCTGCCCGGGGTCTGTTCCTGCACCATGTGACTCTGTACCAGACCTGATCCTGCTATCTCTGGCTGCAGCTCCCTCCCTGCCCGGGGTCTGTCCCTGCACCATGTGACTCTATACCAGACCTGATCCTGCTATCTCTGGCTGCAGCTCCCTCCCTGCCCGGGGTCTGTCCCTGCACCATGTGACTCTGTACCAGACCTGATCCTGCTATCTCTGGCTGCAGCTCCCTCCCTGCCCGGGGTCTGTCCCTGCATCATGTGACTCTGTACCAGACCTGATCCTGCTATCTCTGGCTGCAGCTCCCTCCCTGCCTGGGGTCTGTCCCAGCACCATGTGAATCTATACCAGACCTGATCCTGCTATCTCTGGCTGCAGCTCCCTCCCTGCCTGGGGTCTGTCCCTGCACCATGTGACTCTGTACCAGACCTGATCCTGCTATCTCTGGCTGCAGCTCCCTCCCTGCCCGGGGCCTGTCCCTGCACCATGTGACTCTGTACCAGACCTGATCCTGCTATCTCTGGCTGCAGCTCCATCCCTGCCCGGGGCCTGTCCCTGCACCATGTGACTCTATAACAGACCTGATCCTGCTATCTCTGGCTGCAGCTCCCTCCCTGCCCGGGGCCTGTCCCTGCACCATGTGACTCTATACCAGACCTGATCCTGCTATCTCTGGCTACAGCTCCCTCCCTGCCCGGGGCCTGTCCCTGCACCATGTGACTCTGTACCAGACCTGATCCTGCTATCTCTGGCTGCAGCTCCCTCCCTGCCCGGGGTCTGTCCCTGCACCACGTGACTCTATACCAGACCTGATCCTGCTATCTCTGGCTGCAGCTCCCTCCCTGCCCGGGGCCTGTCCCTGCACCATGTGACTCTGTACCAGACCTGATCCTGCTATCTCTGGCTGCAGCTCCCTCCCTGCCCGGGGTCTGTCCCTGCACCACGTGACTCTGTACCAGACCTGATCCTGCTATCTCTGGCTGCAGCTCCATCGCTGCCCGGGGTCTGTCCCTGCACCACGTGACTCTATACCAGACCTGATCCTGCTATCTCTGGCTGCAGCTCCCTCCCTGCCCGCCCCTGTCCCTGCACCATGTGACTCCGTACCAGACCTGATCCTGCTATCTCTGGCTGCAGCTCCCTCCCTGCCCGGGGTCTGTCCCTGCACCATGTGACTCTGTACCAGACCTGATCCTGCTATCTCTGGCTGCAGCTCCCTCCCTGCCTGGGGTCTGTGCCTGCACCATGTGACTCTATACCAGACCTGATCCTGCTATCTCTGGCTGCAGCTCCATCCCTGCCCGGGGTCTGTCCCTGCACCATGTGACTCTATACCAGACCTGATCCTGCTATCTCTGGCTTCAGCTCCCTCCCTGCCCGGGGTCTGTCCCTGCACCATGTGACTCTATACCAGACCTGATCCTGCTATCTCAGGCTGCAGCTCCCTCCCTGCCCGGAGTCTGTCCCTGCACCATGAGACTCTGTACCAGACCTGATCCTGCTATCTCTGGCTGCAGCTCCCTCCCTGCCTGGGGTCTGTGCCTGCACCATGTGACTCTATACCAGACCTGATCCTGCTATCTCTGGCTGCAGCTCCCTCCCTGCCCGAGGTCTGTCCCTGCACCATGTGACTCTGTACCAGACCTGATCCTGCTATCTCTGGCTGCAGCTCCCTCCCTGCCCGGGGTCTGTCCCTGCACCATGTGACTCTGTACCAGACCTGATCCTGCTATCTCTGGCTGCAGCTCCCTCCCTGCCCGGGGTCTGTTCCTGCACCATGTGACTCTATACCAGACCTGATCCTACTATCTCTGGCTGCAGCTCCCTCCCTGCCTGGGGTCTGTGCCTGCACCATGTGACTCTATACCAGACCTGATCCTGCTATCTCTGGCTGCAGCTCCCTCCCTGCCCGGGGTCTGTTCCTGCACCATGTGACTCTATACCAGACCTGATCCTGCTATCTCTGGCTGCAGCTCCCTCCCTGCCCGGGGTCTGTTCCTGCACCATGTGACTCTATACCAGACCTGATCCTGCTATCTCTGGCTGCAGCTCCCTCCCTGCCCGGGGTCTGTCCCTGCACCATGTGACTCTATACCAGACCTGATCCTACTATCTCTGGCTGCAGCTCCCTCCCTGCCCGGGGTCTGTTCCTGCACCATGTGACTCTATACCAGACCTGATCCTGCTATCTCTGGCTGCAGCTCCCTCCCTGCCCGGGGTCTGTCCCTGCACCATGTGACTCTATACCAGACCTGATCCTACTATCTCTGGCTGCAGCTCCCTCCCTGCCCGGGGTCTGTTCCTGCACCATGTGACTCTATACCAGACCTGATCCTGCTATCTCTGGCTGCAGCTCCCTCCCTGCCCGGGGTCTGTTCCTGCACCATGTGACTCTATACCAGACCTGATCCTGCTATCTCTGGCTGCAGCTCCCTCCCTGCCCGGGGTCTGTTCCTGCACCATGTGACTCTATACCAGACCTGATCCTGCTATCTCTGGCTGCAGCTCCCTCCCTGCCCGGGGTCTGTCCCTGCACCATGTGACTCTGTACCAGACCTCATCCTGCTATCTCTGGCTGCAGCTCCCTCCCTGCCCGGGGTCTGTTCCTGCACCATGTGACTCTGTACCAGACCTGATCCTGCTATCTCTGGCTGCAGCTCCCTCCCTGCCCGGGGTCTGTTCCTGCACCATGTGACTCTATACCAGACCTGATCCTGCTATCTCTGGCTGCAGCTCCCTCCCTGCCCGGGGTCTGTCCCTGCACCATGTGACTCTGTACCAGACCTGATCCTGCTATCTCTGGCTGCAGCTCCATCCCTGCCCGGGGCCTGTCCCTGCACCATGTGACTCTGTACCAGACCTGATCCTGCTATCTCTGGCTGCAGCTCCATCCCTGCCCGGGGTCTGTCCCTGCACCATGTGACTCTATACCAGACCTGATCCTGCTATCTCTGGCTGCAGCTCCCTCCCTGCCCAGGGTCTGTCCCTGCACCACGTGACTCTATACCAGACCTGATCCTGCTATCTCTGGCTGCAGCTCCCTCCCTGCCCGGGGCCTGTCCCTGCACCATGTGACTCTGTACCAGACCTGATCCTGCTATCTCTGGCTGCAGCTCCCTCCCTGCCCGGGGTCTGTCCCTGCACCACGTGACTCTATACCAGACCTGATCCTGCTTTCTCTGGCTGCAGCTCCCTCCCTGCCCGGGGCCTGTCCCTGCACCATGTGACTCTGTACCAGACCTGATCCTGCTATCTCTGGCTGCAGCTCCCTCCCTGCCCGGGGTCTGTCCCTGCACCATGTGACTCTGTACCAGACCTGATCCTGCTATCTCTGGCTGCAGCTCCCTCGCTGCCCTGGGTCTGTCCCTGCACCACGTGACTCTATACCAGACCTGATCCTGCTATCTCTGGCTGCAGCTCCCTCCCTGCCCGCCCCTGTCCCTGCACCATGTGACTCTGTACCAGACCTGATCCTGCTATCTCTGGCTGCAGCTCCCTCCCTGCCCGGGGTCTGTCCCTGCACCATGTGACTCTGTACCAGACCTGATCCTGCTATCTCTGGCTGCAGCTCCCTCCCTGCCCGGGGTCTGTCCCTGCACCATGTGACTCTGTACCAGACCTGATCCTGCTATCTCTGGCTGCAGCTCCCTCCCTGCCCGGGGTCTGTCCCTGCACCATGTGACTCTATACCAGACCTGATCCTGCTATCTCTGGCTGCAGCTCCCTCCCTGCCCGGGGTCTGTCCCTGCACCATGTGACTCTATACCAGACCTGATCCTGCTATCTCTGGCTGCAGCTCCCTCCCTGCCCGGGGTCTGTCCCTGCACCATGTGACTCTGTACCAGACCTGATCCTGCTATCTCTGGCTGCAGCTCCCTCGCTGCCCGGGGTCTGTCCCTGCACCATGTGACTCTATACCAGACCTGATCCTGCTATCTCTGGCTGCAGCTCCCTCCCTGCCCGCCCCTGTCCCTGCACCATGTGACTCTGTACCAGACCTGATCCTGCTATCTCTGGCTGCAGCTCCCTCCCTGCCCGGGGTCTGTCCCTGCACCATGTGACTCTATACCAGACCTGATCCTGCTATCTCTGGCTGCAGCTCCCTCCCTGCCCGGGGTCTGTCCCTGCACCATGTGACTCTATACCAGACCTGATCCTGCTATCTCTGGCTGCAGCTCCCTCCCTGCCCGGGGTCTGTCCCTGCACCATGTGACTCTGTACCAGACCTGATCCTGCTATCTCTGGCTGCAGCTCCCTCGCTGCCCGGGGTCTGTCCCTGCACCACGTGACTCTATACCAGACCTGATCCTGCTATCTCTGGCTGCAGCTCCCTCCCTGCCCGCCCCTGTCCCTGCACCATGTGACTCTGTACCAGACCTGATCCTGCTATCTCTGGCTGCAGCTCCCTCCCTGCCCGGGGTCTGTCCCTGCACCATGTGACTCTGTACCAGACCTGATCCTGCTATCTCTGGCTGCAGCTCCCTCCCTGCCCGGGGTCTGTCCCTGCACCATGTGACTCTGTACCAGACCTGATCCTGCTATCTCTGGCTGCAGCTCCCTCCCTGCCCGGGGTCTGTCCCTGCACCATGTGACTCTATACCAGACCTGATCCTGCTATCTCTGGCTGCAGCTCCCTCCCTGCCCGGGGTCTGTCCCTGCACCATGTGACTCTATACCAGACCTGATCCTGCTATCTCTGGCTGCAGCTCCCTCCCTGCCCGGGGTCTGTCCCTGCACCATGTGACTCTATACCAGACCTGATCCTGCTATCTCTGGCTGCAGCTCCCTCCCTGCCCGGGGTCTGTCCCTGCACCATGTGACTCTGTACCAGACCTGATTCTGCTATCTCTGGCTGCAGCTCCCTCCCTGCCCGGGGTCTGTCCCTGCACCATGTGACTCTATACCAGACCTGATCCTGCTATCTCTGGCTGCAGCTCCCTCCCTGCCCGGGGTCTGTCTCTGCACCATGTGACTCTGTACCAGACCTGATCCTGCTATCTCTGGCTGCAGCTCCCTCCCTGCCCGGTGTCTGTCCCTGCATCATGTGACTCTATACCAGACCCGATCCTGCTATCTTTGGCTGCAGCTCCCTCCCTGCCTGGGGTCTGTGCCTGCACCATGTGACTCTATACCAGACCTGTTCCTGATATCTCTGGCTGCAGCTCCCTCCCTGCCTGGGGTCTGTCCCTGCACCATGTGACTCTGTACCAGACCTGATCCTGCTATCTCTGGCTGCAGCTCCCTCCCTGCCCGGGGTCTGTCCCTGCACCATGTGACTCTATACCAGACCTGATCCTGCTATCTCTGGCTGCAGCTCCCTCCCTGCCCGGGGTCTGTCCCTGCACCATGTGACTCTATACCAGACCTGATCCTGCTATCTCTGGCTGCAGCTCCCTCCCTGCCCGGGGTCTGTCCCTGCACCATGTGACTCTGTACCAGACCTGATCCTGCTATCTCTGGCTGCAGCTCCCTCCCTGCCCGGGGCCTGTCCCTGCACCATGTGACTCTGTACCAGACCTGATCCTGCGATCTCTGGCTGCAGCTCCCTCCCTGCCCGGGGTCTGTACCTGCACCATGTGACTCTATACCAGACCCGATCCTGCTATTTCTGGCTGCAGCTCCCTCCCTGCCCGGGGTCTGTCCCTGCACCATGTGACTCTATACCAGACCTGATCCTGCTATCTCTGGCTGCAGCTCCCTCCCTGCCCGGGGTCTGTCCCTGCACCATGTGACTCTGTACCAGACCTGATCCTGCTATCTCTGGCTGCAGCTCCCTCCCTGCCCGGGGTCTGTCCCTGCACCATGTGACTCTGTACCAGACCTGATCCTACTATTCTCTGGCTGCAGCTCCCTCCCTGCCCGGGGTCTGTCCCTGCACCATGTGACTCTATACCAGACCCGATCCTGCTATCTCTGGCTGCAGCTCCCTCCCTGCCCGGGGTCTGTCCCTGCACCATGTGACTCTGTACCAGACCTCATCCTGCTATCTCTGGCTGCAGCTCCCTCCCTGCCCGGGGTCTGTCCCTGCACCATGTGACTCTATACCAGACCTGATCCTGTTATCTCTGGCTGCAGCTCCCTCCCTGCCCGGGGTCTGTCCCTGCACCATGTGACTCTGTACCAGACCTGATCCTGCTATCTCTGGCTTCAGCTCCCTCCCTGCCCGGGGTCTGTCCCTGCACCATGTGAATCTATACCAGACCTGATCCTGCTATCTCTGGCTGCAGCTCCCTCCCTGCCTGGGGTCTGTCCCTGCACCATGTGACTCTGTACCAGACCTGATCCTGCTATCTCTGGCTGCAGCTCCATCCCTGCCCGGGGCCTGTCCCTGCACCATGTGACTCTGTACCAGACCTGATCCTGCTATCTCTGGCTTCAGCTCCCTCCCTGCCCGGGGTCTGTCCCTGCACCATGTGAATCTATACCAGACCTGATCCTGCTATCTCTGGCTGCTGCTCCCTCCCTGCCCGGTGTCTGTCCCTGCACCAACCCTGTGACTCTGTACCAGACCTGATCCTGCTATCTCTGGCTGCCATGGTGAGTAATTCTAGTGACTGCAGTGGAAGGAGCTGCGGCTGTAATCAGAGATGTACATTATTGAAGTGTCTTGCGTGCCCAGGATCCGCACTGTGCAGATACGGGGCGGTGACAGGAAGTATCACAGAGAATGGGGAAGGGAGGGGGACGTCCCGTGTTCTGGGCAGCAGTGTGATTTCACCTGACAGGCTGATGGCCGCGCAGCGGTTCCGATGTTGCGTCTTCGGACACAGCAGCGGATCAGACAAGCCTGCAGCGGGCGCCTACTGTAGCTTTAGCTTCATGTAGCGCAAAGACGCAGCACCTGCAAAATCACCATCCAGCTCCGAAACGGTATCCGGACTCCAGGTCGACACCACTTAGCTCAACACACTTTTGGTCGACATGAGTTTTTCACTTTTTTTTTCCATTTTCTGAACTTTTTCATACTTTACGATCCACGTGGAATACAATTGGGAATGGTAACCTGTGCCGAGCGCAGCGGTAGCAGAGCGAGGCACCGTGCCAGAAGCATGGTGAGCGAAGCGAGGGGACACCGTAAACTAATTGGGGTTCCCGATCACATTATGGACAAAACGACACAAAAAAAAACATAAAAAATTCATGTCGACCAATTGGTGTCGACCTAATTGGTGTTGACCCTGAGTCCCAGACCCCTCCGAATCAGCTCCTACAAGGTTCCAGTTATCAGTCAGAGCAGAAAACATCATTTACAAATGCCGGAAACAGCGACTTAGGCCGGGTACATACTGCACCAATATCGGCCCCATTTGTGGTTTTCAGGCAAATCAGAAGGACAGATCAGGCGGTGCGTGCGCTACAGCCGTCGTTACAGATGTCTGCTGCAGGGTCAACCAGAAAACGATAGCGAATGCAGCATGACGTTCTCCATAAACAGAGTAATTCTTAACCATTGACTCGTGTGTTTCATATTACGTTAAGCCTTGCTCTCACTGGTACCAAAGGGGCCATCATATCGAGGGGACCTAAGCAGATTTCCCAACAGTTTGGGGGCTCGAAGTCCGGGATCTAGGCGATCGTCCCCTGCCCGGTAAGATAGAGAATTTTATTGTCTGTCTTTTCCGTTCAGGGATTGCGATTACTACTAGATCTGAACTCATTTCGTGTTCCGGGAACACGTGACAAGAAATACAATCCAAGTCCGGGACTTGGCAGAAAAGAAACTTGTTTTCTTAAAGGCGCCGGGCGCCACATAAAGGTATCAGGGATACCATAGAAGGACCAGGGGTCCATATAATCTTTAAAGGCACAGGTATCCGGGATACCATAGATGGACCAGGGGTCCAAATAACAACGCCTCCTCGATCTGATCGCCTAGTTAGTTTGAATATGGTCATATATTTGTAAAAATTATATTGTTTATTTGTATTAGGATATTCAGTGTACGGGTGGTAAGTGTACGGACACTGAATGTCATATAACATTGCTATTTACAGTTATTTTATGCAAGAAAATTGTACTTTATTTGCAAAATATCAATTATACGGGTGGTAAGTGTACGTATGGTTGATATCATAAAAACATTTTGTATACCCAATGTCCCTTTGGTTTATGTAGGAATGTGTAATCCCACATGTTACCAATGATCTATGATCAGATCAGCTGAATGCATACGTAAACTGATATTCCCCCTCAGTGACTTTTTTTATATAATCGCATATATATACTTGTATAATCTGTTGTTAGTTTGTTTTGAAAGTTTATTTAAGAGATGGGAGCAAGTCAGAGTAAAAAGACTGAATATCCCCCGCCCCTCCCCAGAGAAACATGTAAAGACTATGTCGGCCGTGTTTCTCCTACAAATTTTTATCTTGTTAACCCATGGGTAGATAATCTGGCAGGCTGGACAGAAGCCGTAGGAAGTCCCAAACCTTTCCCACGGGATGGAACAAATTTTCCCTTCTATATGGATATGGTTAAGGGACTATGTTTAGAAGATAAAACAGCCTGGCCATGGTATGATCATGATCCACAATGGGATATGACATACATGAGAGCAGGAGGGGAACAGTGGCTTACTATAGCACCCTATTGGTATGATAGTTCCACTAATAAGAAACAAAGAAAACTAAAAAATATAACTACCCAATTACATAAGGCAGAAGAAGACAGAACAAGTAAGATAATTAAAAATACTTGTCCGCCCCCCTATGGTCCACTGTATCCTTCACTAACTAATGAAGACATCATGGCAGCCGTTGCTTTAACCCGACCACAGGCTTCCAATCCCACTCCCGCCCATGTTCCACTGCCGACTGCCCCTCGTGAGACAGTCATCACAACCCAAGTGACCCCGGTCTCTAACAGGACATTACCGTCCCAATCACCACCCGCCCCACTACCCACATCATCTTGGGATACTCTATCCAATATTTTAACATCACCCCTTCGCCCTTTCACAACCAGCCGTCAGTCAGCAGATTCCACCATAGTCACCAACGAAATCACTAGTCCCTCACACACCCGTTCCGGTAGACCTATCTCACTTTCCGAAGGCAGCCAACAAGTAACAGCCCTACATCTACCTTTTATGACAGTGGGAGACCAATTGTTAAAAAAGCCAATTGAAGTTGAGGATCTAGACAGAATAATTAAAAATTGTCCTAAACCAATGATCACCCCTTTAGGATGTATTGCTTACTTAAAAAAGGCTTCTAAGGGACGGAGTTTCACACAAGAAGACATGAGACTCATCATAGATGGGGTCATAGATCACTACAATGGGTGGGATTGGACAAAAGTACCCACAATTAACACCCCCATAACAGCAGATAATCAAACTGCCACTAATTATCCTTTAAATACGCAGGATGGAATAGACAAAATGTGGAAGGAACTTAGTGATCACATGAATGTGGTATTTAAAACCCGTTCATCTCTCCCGATTGCCGTAGCATGTAAACAGAAACCTAGTGAATCAGTAACAGAGTTCTGGAAAAGATTTAAGAAGTGTTGGACCGAGGAAGCAGGGTTGAGCCTGGTAAACAATGATAATCTTCTTGTTTCCACATTTGTTAATAATCTGCTGCCCTCTATTGGCCTCACAGTAAAACAGAGTGTTTCTAGCTGGACCTCTGACACTGTAGAAAAATTTGAGAAACATTTATATGAGAAAGAAGCAGCGGGTTGTTTTGAAATGAGGAAATCTGTCAGTACTATACCCTCACATAACTACCAGAACCCCCCGGGAAAGCCGAATAGACCTTTCCGCCCACCCCAAGACAATAGGTTCCAGAGGGGCCCTATGGGACCTCCACCTATTTCTAGGAGACAGACCAATACATGTTACAACTGCGGGAAAAATGACCACTGGGCAAGGGATTGTCCATATCCCCCCAGCAGACCCCGACAGGCCCATGACCCTATGCACAACGATGCACCACCCCGCAGCCAACCCAGAGACCAGATTAAAGACTTTCCCCGTTTTCGAGTTGACTGGCAGGAACAAACCCATTGACGGGGCCCGGAGGAGGGTATCTCAGCCTTTGCCCAAATCACAAAGCATTGGAAGGACCCACCGCTGCTCACTTTAATTGTGGGAGGAAAAACCGTCCCCTTCTTAGTGGACAGTGGTGCTACTACCAGTGTTTTGTGTAAGGACCTGTACAATGGTCACCTGGAAAGGACTGCTCCTTCAATGGGAATTAATGGGATACCCACAAAAGCCTATATTACCGACGCCATCAGTATAGAAACTTTGAAGGGCGTTTATATGGGAAGACACAACTTTACTGTAATACCTGAATGCCCAATAAACCTACTGGGAAGGGATCTTCTCAGCCGTCTCGAAATCACAATTAGTCCCTCTGCCTCAAGTAGCGGCATGGATGTTGTATCACCTCATTTACCTGTGTGGGTAAACCTTGACACACCACCTGAGTTAGAAACTGTAAACCCCCAGGTATGGTCAGAAGGGCCCTATGACACTGGCCTAATATCATGTACACCATACAAAGCTACACTCAAACCTGACTCACAACCCGTGTACCACAAACAATACCCTTTGTCAAAAGAAAAAATAGAAGGTCTTAGACCTATGGTACAGCAATTTTTAGAACAAGGCATTCTTAGACATGTAGTATCCCCATACTGCACACCAGTCAACCCTGTAGCAAAAGCAGATGGGTCTGTGAGATTTGTACAAGATCTCAGAGCAATCAATCAACTAATTGTTCCCATTGCACCAATTGTACCTGATGTAAACTCACTCCTCTCAGCCATCCCTGTAGATGCTGCATTTTTCTCAGTGATTGATTTAAAAAATGCATTTTTCAGCATACCAGTGGACCCCCAAACACAGTTACTTTTTGCCTTTTCTTTTGAGGGCAAGCAGTTAACATGGTGCAGATTACCACAGGGATGGATTGATTCACCTGTTGTGTATAGCATTGTACTCCAAGCCACATTGGCTCCCTGGCACCCCCCCTATGGTTCTGTCCTGCTACAGTATGCAGATGATCTGCTTCTCTGTAGTCAAACGGAGGAGGCCTGCCGACAGGATGGTATATCACTGTTAAACTGGCTCTGTGAATGTGGACACAAGGTGTCTAAAACAAAAATGCAATGGTGTAAAAAGCATGTTAACTATTTGGGTTTTGTGCTCACACAGGGAGAAAGGAAAATCAGTCCACAACGCATTCAGTCTGTATTGGGCCTGGTCACCCCAACTACTCAGAAGGAAATGCTATCCTTTCTGGGCATGATTAATTATTGCAGACAGTGGATATCTGATTGTTCCTACTATGACAATATCTTGAGACAAGCCACTCTCAATGACAAACCTAAACAGATTCAATGGTCACAAGAAATGTTAACTGCATATGAAAGTCTAAAATGTATGTTGGTAAAAAGTCCGGCACTGGGCCTCCCAAACTATGTACTACCGTTTCATTTATATGCAAGGGACAACTGTAAAACCATGGCGGGGGTACTGACTCAATTTCATGGAAGCAAACTGCGCCCCGTGGCATTTTTTTCCAAAGTAATGCCTGTTCCGGTCCAAGGTATGCCTGCCTGCCTCAGAGCACTGGCAGCTTGTGCAATGGTGGCTGAGATGGCAACTACACTCACCTTAGGTCACACAACAATTCTACACACAACACATGATGTAGTAGCAATACTTAACGGCTTGCATACACAGCATATGTCAGCCCAACGCCTTAGTGGGTATGAAGTCCTATTGCAAAGCAACCCATCCCTCATCATCAAATATGCAAACACGTCATCAGGCCCAGCACCCATTCTTAATGCACTCCTAGGACTAAAGGGTCCCCAAGATGACATACCTGACAACCATGACTGCTCAGCATCAATAGAATCAGAGACCTCCCCGAGATTAGACATGTCCCCTGTACCCATACCCGGTTCGGACAATGTCTTTGTTGATGGCTCCTGTAGCAGACCAAATGACTCCACATACCAAGCAGGTTATGCCGTTGTGCGCCTGCCCAATGACATTCTTGAAGCAAAGCCCATACCTTACCAGTCGGCACAGGCTGCAGAGCTCATAGCCCTTACCAGAGCCTGCCAAATGTACCAAAACAAACCCGTTACAATTTACACAGACTCCAAATATGCCCATGGCGTTGTACACGACCATGGAGTTATTTGGGCAAGAAGAGGCTTTGTAGGAGCCGATGGAAAAGGCATTTCCCATGCACAGCTTATCACAAACCTCCTCCATGCCATCACACTGCCCTCTGCAATTTTGCACTGCAGGGCCCATACTGGTGGCAAGGACGACATATCCAAAGGCAATGCCCTTGCTGACAAAACTGCCAAAGAAGCAGCTCTACAACCCATTGCCCAGTCCCATATGGCTGTCATGACCCCCCCTGCCATAAATGATCAATATCTTATCACGGAGCTACAGGCCACAGCCTCCAACAAGGATTTGGATGACTGGATATATCCTGTATTGCAGAAAAATCCCAAATCAGGATTAATCTGCAAAGAGGGGAAACCTTGTATACCCCAAACAAGTGCCCCTTTGTTCATTGCTCATTACCATGGGGTAGGACATCATAGCAAGAACACCACAGCCTTACTTTTAAGCAAAGACTTTTATATCACTGATGTTAAAACACTGGTAGATCATTACGTCAGTAGATGTGTTACCTGTCTACGCAACAACCCAAATAATCCTGATAAAGCAAAACATCAGCATCTTGAATACCCTACTACACCCTTTACGCATTTGCAAATTGATTTTACACACATACCAGGTAAAGGAAAACAGGAATATGCCTTGGTCATAGTTGATATGTTTTCACGGTGGCCAGAAGCATTTCCAACAAAATCAGAAGATGCTAAGACTGTAGCAAGGATTTTAACCCAAGAAATCATCCCTAGATGGGGATGCCCACTACAGATAAACAGTGATAAAGGCGCAGCCTTTACAGCAAAAATCACACAGGCCCTGGTGAAGGCCTTACAAATTGAATGGAAATTCCATATTCCATATCACCCGCAGAGTTCAGGGGTCGTAGAGAGGATGAATAGGACCCTCAAAGACAAACTTAGGAAGGCCACAGGAGGTACCTTCCACAAATGGAAACAGGTCCTTCCCATTATCTTAGCAGAAATCAGAATGACCCCACAAAAGACCCTAGGTTACTCACCCTTTGAAATACTTATGGGTAGGCCCTTCCCTACACCCTGGGCTAAGAAACCATTAGTAGTACAGGAAGGAGACTTAGAGCTCATAAGGGAAGAATACGTCAGGTCCCTCATAACAAAACTAGATGAAATTGAACACAAGGTTGTTTGTAAAAATCCTTTTAACCCACAGGAACCAACACACCCTTTCCAGGTCGGAGACAGAGTCGTGGTGAAGGTGCTTCCCAGGAATAAGAGTCCAGGAGATTTCACCTATGGTCCAGAGACAGACGTTGTAGCAGTGACCAGGACGGCTGTCCTTACTGAAGAGGGGCCCACGTGGATACATGCATCCCGAGTAAAGAAGATACCCAGCCCAAACCGCGAAGCAAGTCCAGGAGAGGTACTAACGGGGGCAGACAGCCCTGACCTCCAACGAGGAGAGGTACTAACGGGGGCAGACAGCCCTGACCTCCAACCAAGATGACCTCACACATGGAGAAGATGATTGTGAACCACGGACCCCGCTGGGCATGTGTTATCCTAACCCTCATCACAGTCCTAACACTTCCCTGTAGAACTGAGGTTGACATCTCACAAAAGCAAGGGGTGACCACCTTATGGTATAACTCCTCCAACACACACGTAGCCACCTATGTCTTAGATTACTTTATGTTCTCCAAGCTTGCTGAAGCAAAACACTCTATACACAAAAAAAGAAAATCAGGAATATCTGAGACAGTTTATATTTGTGTTACTGATTCATGGTGGGGATACAACTGTGATTCCTGGGAATCTGTGGGGTGGAACACAGGAATTGACTGGGGGTACAGACCATCAGACGCTTTAAATAGATGGAGCCAACCTGATGGAATACCTCTACTCTCTAGAATGTCTATCTTTAAGATGGACGAGGGCCTAAGTGCATATAGGTTCAGATTAAACATAGAACGCCCCAGCAGAGCAGATAATGGTACCTATGTAGTTGGAATATGGTGGGGAACAGGGTACTATAGCGAAAGGCAAAACTTTCATTTATGGGACATGTTTAACAATCCAGCGTATCAGTCTAAGGCTATCCCCCAAGGCAAACCCCTAAGGCCTCATATAGCTACCTTCAAGGATATGATAGCCATTAACAATCCCACCTTTGAAGACACCCTAGCTATTGAAACTGGTTTCTCTGACATCAATTTCTGGTTAGAATGGATGAAATATAGCGCCAATAAACATAATAAAAGTAACTGCTATGTTTGTGGCAGATCTAGGCCTCACCTAGGCACCGTGCCCCTTAATATACCCCTAGAACAAGAAAGTTGTTTTTTCAGCCTTTACAACGGCACCAAAACCAATGACAGCCAATGTGAAATGTGGAAAAAGGAATACCCCATACTCTCAAAAAACCCCAACCCTGGTAACACAATAACCATATACCCAGGTAACTACACCTGCTACAACTCCACTAGCCACTCTGGCAAGGATTTTAAAAATTTTCCTCCTGGATACTGCTCAGAAACACGTAACACCATCCTAGTTAATCAAACCAAGTCCCTAGGGGACATTTATTATATCTGTGGAGATTTAAAACTCAGAACTAGATTAAATATCCCATGGAAAGGTCAATGTGCCTTAGCCAAAATAATTATGCCATTACACATACTCCCAACTAATGAAGGTTCCCCTACCTCAAACACTGCTCCCACACATAGAAGAAAAAGGGAAACTCCAATAGGTAGCTTCGATCCACATGTTTATATTGACACAATTGGGGTCCCAAGAGGGGTGCCAGACGAATTCAAAGCTAGAGATGAAGTAGCTGCAGGATTTGAATCCTTAATTCCTATAATAACTGCCAATAAAAATGTTGCATGGATCAATTATATCTACTATAACCAACAGAGATTCATTAATGATACCAAAGTTGCACTCAAAGGTATAGCTGAACAATTAGAAGCCACCTCTCAAATGACATTCCAAAACCGTATGGCCTTAGACATGATACTAGCTGAAAAGGGTGGAGTTTGTGTCTACATAAAACAGGTAGAAGGATGTTGTACCTTTATCCCTGACAACACAGGGCCAAATGGTAAAGTTACCCTAGCCATAAAAAAACTAGATGATTTATCCATAGAGCTAAAAAAGAATTCAGGTATTGATAACCCATGGAGCCAATACTTTGGTTGGTTTGAAAATTGGAAACAGGGTCTTGTTCAACTAGGAATCTACATATTGATTGTGATAGCAATTTTTTGTGTTGTTTTCTTTTGCATTATACCCTGCTGCAGAAAACTCGCCACAAAAGGTATTGAAAACTCGCTTATGTATAAAGCCATCCTTACAATCCCTCCTAACTCCCCTGCAGCCTATAAGCAATACCTAACTGAATATAGAAATAAAAAGCTCCATGTAAAGAATCATGTTATATAAATATATGATTCTAAGAGGGGATTGAAGGGTTAAACATGCTATATGAACTGTTATGTGCTTGAATAGACACGTACGCACTCTCTACAAGATGCCCTTGTCTGTTCATATAATATAAGGCTTGTTTGTGTCTTATCTTCAAGGACAATTACATACCAGATCAAAACTGTTACTTCTGTGTGTTACTAAATATCCTGCATGTAATGTCGTATGCTACTTCTATTTATCCAATCATATGCTTGCACATATTGTATACACCCATGTTTCTTATCTATATAGTACGCTGTAATTTTTATAATAAACAGAGTAATTCTTAACCATTGACTCGTGTGTTTCATATTACGTTAAGCCTTGCTCTCACTGGTACCAAAGGGGCCATCATATCGAGGGGACCTAAGCAGATTTCCCAACACACCATGTGACTCTGTACCAGACCTGATCCTGCTATCTCTGGCTGCAGCTCCCTCCCTGCCCGGGGTCTGTCCCTGCACCATGTGACTCTGTACCAGACCTGATCCTACTATTCTCTGGCTGCAGCTCCCTCCCTGCCCGGGGTCTGTCCCTGCACCATGTGACTCTATACCAGACCCGATCCTGCTATCTCTGGCTGCAGCTCCCTCCCTGCCCGGGGTCTGTCCCTGCACCATGTGACTCTGTACCAGACCTCATCCTGCTATCTCTGGCTGCAGCTCCCTCCCTGCCCGGGGTCTGTCCCTGCACCATGTGACTCTATACCAGACCTGATCCTGCTATCTCTGGCTGCAGCTCCCTCCCTGCCCGGGGTCTGTCCCTGCACCATGTGACTCTGTACCAGACCTGATCCTGCTATCTCTGGCTTCAGCTCCCTCCCTGCCCGGGGTCTGTCCCTGCACCATGTGAATCTATACCAGACCTGATCCTGCTATCTCTGGCTGCAGCTCCCTCCCTGCCTGGGGTCTGTCCCTGCACCATGTGACTCTGTACCAGACCTGATCCTGCTATCTCTGGCTGCAGCTCCATCCCTGCCCGGGGCCTGTCCCTGCACCATGTGACTCTGTACCAGACCTGATCCTGCTATCTCTGGCTTCAGCTCCCTCCCTGCCCGGGGTCTGTCCCTGCACCATGTGAATCTATACCAGACCTGATCCTGCTATCTCTGGCTGCTGCTCCCTCCCTGCCCGGTGTCTGTCCCTGCACCAACCCTGTGACTCTGTACCAGACCTGATCCTGCTATCTCTGGCTGCCATGGTGAGTAATTCTAGTGACTGCAGTGGAAGGAGCTGCGGCTGTAATCAGAGATGTACATTATTGAAGTGTCTTGCGTGCCCAGGATCCGCACTGTGCAGATACGGGGCGGTGACAGGAAGTATCACAGAGAATGGGGAAGGGAGGGGGACGTCCCGTGTTCTGGGCAGCAGTGTGATTTCACCTGACAGGCTGATGGCCGCGCAGCGGTTCCGATGTTGCGTCTTCGGACACAGCAGCGGATCAGACAAGCCTGCAGCGGGCGCCTACTGTAGCTTTAGCTTCATGTAGCGCAAAGACGCAGCACCTGCAAAATCACCATCCAGCTCCGAAACGGTATCCGGACTCCAGGTCGACACCACTTAGCTCAACACACTTTTGGTCGACATGAGTTTTTCACTTTTTTTTTCCATTTTCTGAACTTTTTCATACTTTACGATCCACGTGGAATACAATTGGGAATGGTAACCTGTGCCGAGCGCAGCGGTAGCAGAGCGAGGCACCGTGCCAGAAGCATGGTGAGCGAAGCGAGGGGACACCGTAAACTAATTGGGGTTCCCGATCACATTATGGACAAAACGACACAAAAAAACCCATAAAAAACTCATGTCGACCAATTGGTGTCGACCTAATTGGTGTTGACCCTGAGTCCCAGACCCCTCCGAATCAGCTCCTACAAGGTTCCAGTTATCAGTCAGAGCAGAAAACATCATTTACAAATGCCGGAAACAGCGACTTAGGCCGGGTACATACTGCACCAATATCGGCCCCATTTGTGGTTTTCAGGCAAATCAGAATGACAGATCAGGCGGTGCGTGCGCTACAGCCGTCGTTACAGATGTCTGCTGCAGGGTCAACCAGAAAACGATAGCGAATGCAGCATGACGTTCTCCATTGCTCCGTCACCTCCCTACATCGGCAAGTGTGTATGCACTTCTCTATGTAGGGTACTGTCGCCCGCCGGGCGGCTCCACACCGCTCTGATAAGTAGCTGGCCTAGGTGTGTATGCACTTCTCTATGTAGGGCACCGTCGCCCGCCGGGCGGCTCCACACCGCTCTGATAAGTAGCTGGCCTAGGTGTGTATGCACTTCTCTATGTAGGGTACCATCGCCCGCCGGGCGGCTCCACACCGCTCTGATAAGTAGCTGGCCTAGGTGTGTATGCACTTCTCTATGTAGGGTACCATCGCCCGCCGGGCGGCTCTACACCGCTCTGATAAGTAGCTGGCCTAAGTGTGTATGCACTTCTCTACAGTATGTAGGGCACCGTCGCCCGCCGGGCGGCTCCACACCGCTCTGATAAGTAGCTGGCCTAGGTGTGTATGCACTTCTCTATGTAGGGTACCATCGCCCGCCGGGCGGCTCCACACCGCTCTGATAAGTAGCTGGCCTAGGTGTGTATGCACTTCTCTATGTAGGGTACCATCGCCCGCCGGGCGGCTCCACACCGCTCTGATAAGTAGCTGGCCTAGGTGTGTATGCACTTCTCTATGTAGGGTACCATCGCCCGCCGGGCGGCTCTACACCGCTCTGATAAGTAGCTGGCCTAGGTGTGTATGCACTTCTCTATGTAGGGTACCATCGCCCGCCGGGCGGCTCTACACCGCTCTGATAAGTAGCTGGCCTAGGTGTGTATGCACTTCTCTATGTAGGGTACCATCGCCCGCCGGGCGGCTCCACACCGCTCTGATAAGTAGCTGGCCTAGGTGTGTATGCACTTCTCTATGTAGGGTACCGTCGCCCGCCGGGCGGCTCCACACCGCTCTGATAAGTAGCTGGCCTAGGTGTGTATGCACTTCTCTATGTAGGGTACCATCGCCCGCCGGGCGGCTCTACACCGCTCTGATAAGTAGCTGGCCTAGGTGTGTATGCACTTCTCTATGTAGGGTACCATCGCCCGCCGGGCGGCTCCACACCGCTCTGATAAGTAGCTGGCCTAGGTGTGTATGCACTTCTCTATGTAGGGTACCATCACCCGCCGGGCGGCTCCACACCGCTCTGATAAGTAGCTGGCCTAGGTGTGTATGCACTTCTCTATGTAGGGTACCGTCGCCCGCCGGGCGGCTCCACACCGCTCTGATAAGTAGCTGGCCTAGGTGTGTATGCACTTCTCTATGTAGGGTACCATCGCCCGCCGGGCGGCTCTACACCGTTCTGATAAGTAGCTGGCCTAGGTGTGTATGCACTTCTCTATGTAGGGTACCTTCACCCGCCGGGCGGCTCCACACCGCTCTGATAAGTAGCTGGCCTAGGTGTGTATGCACTTCTCTATGTAGGGTACCTTCGCCCGCCGGGCGGCTCCACACCGCTCTGATAAGTAGCTGGCCTAGGTGTGTATGCACTTCTCTATGTAGGGTACCATCACCCGCCGGGCGGCTCTACACCGCTCTGATAAGTAGCTGGCCTAGGTGTGTATGCACTTCTCTATGTAGGGTACCTTCGCCCGCCGGGCGGCTCCACACCGCTCTGATAAGTAGCTGGCCTAGGTGTGTATGCACTTCTCTATGTAGGGTACTGTCGCCCGCCGGGCGGCTCCACACCGCTCTGATAAGTAGCTGGCCTAGGTGTGTATGCACTTCTCTATGTAGGGTACCATCGCCCGCCGGGCGGCTCCACACCGCTCTGATAAGTAGCTGGCCTAGGTGTGTATGCACTTCTCTATGTAGGGTACCATCGCCCGCCGGGCGGCTCCACACCGCTCTGATAAGTAGCTGGCCTAGGTGTGTATGCACTTCTCTATGTAGGGTACCATCACCCGCCGGGCGGCTCCACACCGCTCTGATAAGTAGCTGGCCTAGGTGTGTATGCACTTCTCTATGTAGGGTACTGTCGCCCGCCGGGCGGCTCTACACCGCTCTGATAAGTAGCTGGCCTAGGTGTGTATGCACTTCTCTATGTAGGGTACCATCGCCCGCCGGGCGGCTCTACACCGCTCTGATAAGTAGCTGGCCTAGGTGTGTATGCACTTCTCTATGTAGGGTACCATCGCCCGCCGGGCGGCTCCACACCGCTCTGATAAGTAGCTGGCCTAGGTGTGTATGCACTTCTCTATGTAGGGTACCATCGCCCGCCGGGCGGCTCCACACCGCTCTGATAAGTAGCTGGCCTAGGTGTGTATGCACTTCTCTATGTAGGGTACCTTCGCCCGCCGGGCGGCTCCACACCGCTCTGATAAGTAGCTGGCCTAGGTGTGTATGCACTTCTCTATGTAGGGTACCATCGCCCGCCGGGCGGCTCTACACCGCTCTGATAAGTAGCTGGCCTAGGTGTGTATGCACTTCTCTATGTAGGGCACCGTCGCCCGCCGGGCGGCTCTACACCGCTCTGATAAGTAGCTGGCCTAGGTGTGTATGCACTTCTCTATGTAGGGTACCATCGCCCGCCGGGCGGCTCTACACCGCTCTGATAAGTAGCTGGCCTAGGTGTGTATGCACTTCTCTATGTAGGGTACCGTCGCCCGCCGGGCGGCTCCACACCGCTCTGATAAGTAGCTGGCCTAGGTGTGTATGCACTTCTCTATGTAGGGTACCATCGCCCGCCGGGCGGCTCCACACCGCTCTGATAAGTAGCTGGCCTAGGTGTGTATGCACTTCTCTATGTAGGGTACCATCGCCCGCCGGGCGGCTCCACACCGCTCTGATAAGTAGCTGGCCTAGGTGTGTATGCACTTCTCTATGTAGGGTACCATCGCCCGCCGGGCGGCTCTACACCGCTCTGATAAGTAGCTGGCCTAGGTGTGTATGCACTTCTCTATGTAGGGCACCGTCGCCCGCCGGGCGGCTCTACACCGCTCTGATAAGTAGCTGGCCTAGGTGTGTATGCACTTCTCTATGTAGGGTACCATCGCCCGCCGGGCGGCTCTACACCGCTCTGATAAGTAGCTGGCCTAGGTGTGTATGCACTTCTCTATGTAGGGTACCGTCGCCCGCCGGGCGGCTCCACACCGCTCTGATAAGTAGCTGGCCTAGGTGTGTATGCACTTCTCTATGTAGGGTACCATCGCCCGCCGGGCGGCTCTACACCGCTCTGATAAGTAGCTGGCCTAGGTGTGTATGCACTTCTCTATGTAGGGCACCGTCGCCCGCCGGGCGGCTCCACACCGCTCTGATTAGTAGCTGGCCTAGGTGTGTATGCACTTCTCTATGTAGGGTACCATCACCCGCCGGGCGGCTCCACACCGCTCTGATAAGTAGCTGGCCTAGGTGTGTATGCACTTCTCTATGTAGGGCACCGTCGTCCGCCGGGCGGCTCCACACCGCTCTGATAAGTAGCTGGCCTAGGTGTGTATGCACTTCTCTATGTAGGGTACCGTCGCCCGCCGGGCGGCTCCACACCGCTCTGATAAGTAGCTGGCCTAGGTGTGTATGCACTTCTCTATGTAGGGTACCATCGCCCGCCGGGCGGCTCCACACCGCTCTGATAAGTAGCTGGCCTAGGTGTGTATGCACTTCTCTATGTAGGGTACCATCACCCGCCGGGCGGCTCCACACCGCTCTGATAAGTAGCTGGCCTAGGTGTGTATGCACTTCTCTATGTAGGGCACCGTCGCCCGCCGGGCGGCTCCACACCGCTCTGATAAGTAGCTGGCTTAGGTGTGTATGCACTTCTCTATGTAGGGTACCGTCGCCCGCCGGGCGGCTCCACACCGCTCTGATAAGTAGCTGGCCTAGGTGTGTATGCACTTCTCTATGTAGGGTACCGTCGCCCGCCGGGCGGCTCCACACCGCTCTAATAAGTAGCTGGCCTAGGTGTGCCTCCAGCTGATTTATGGCCAGTGTAACAGGAAAACCAGCGCCGGCGGCTGCAGTCATATCATATGTGGACACAGAACCAGATCCTGTCCCTCACCCCACACCTGACCCTGAGGATGACCTGTAACACCATTTACTTCATTTAATATTCTATATAGAATTTCTCATTAGGAAACGTTTGGCCTAGGGGAGACGTGATAAAAATACTGGTACGCTATGGCCCCGTGAAGCGCTGGTTTAGGGGCTGACACTGAATGTGTTACATGTGATCCCTATACAGCCGGCCACCAGGATTGTACATGGCAGCAGACTGTGTGTGCTGTATGGTGACGCTGTATCAGCAATCTGTGACCACCGCCACCAGCCAGGTATCACACCCCGCTCACCTGCCTGAAGATCTCATCCTCCTCCCGTCTGCGTCTCTCTTCCACCTGTCTCCTTCCACTCTCTTCTGCTTCTCGGATGCGCCGGTGGCGCTCGGCGAGCATGGCGAATGCGTGGATCCTGCGTTCTTCCTGCAGCCGAACCAGCTCCTTGGAGAGGAAGTCAAACATGTCTGAGAGGACCCCGCCCTCCAGCCGGGACAGGTGCTCATCTCTAATGGAGGCCTGCAGACAGACACACAGTTACTATACACTAACACACAGTTACTATACACTAACACACAGTTACTGTACACTAACACACAGTTACTGTACACTAACACAGTTACTATACACTAACACATTTACTATACACTAACACATGGTTATTATACACTAACACACAGTTACTATACACTAACACACAGTTACTATACACTAACACACGGTTACTATACACTAACACACAGTTACTGTACACTAACACAGTTACTATACACTAACACACAGTTACTATACACTAACATAGTTACTATACACTAACACACAGTTACTGTACACTAACACACAGTTACTATACACTAACACACAGTTACTATACACTAACACACAGTTACTATACACTAACACACAGTTACTGTATACTAACACACAGTTACTATACACTAACACAGTTACTGTACACTAACACACAGTTACTATACACTAACACACAGTTACTGTACACTAACACAGTTACTATACACTAACACACAGTTACTATACACTAACACAGATACTGTACACTAACACACAGTTACTATACACTAACACACAGTTACCATACACTAACACAGTCACTATACACTAACACACAGTTACTATACACTAACACACAGTTACTGTACACTAACACACAGTTACTGTACACTAACACACAGCTACTGTACAACACACACAGTTACTGTACACTAACACACAGTTCCCATAGACTAACATCCAGTTACTGTACACTAACACACAGTTACTATACACCAACACAGTTACTGTACACTAACACACAGTTACTATACACTAACACACAGTTACTATACACTAACACAGAGTTATTATACACTGACACACAGTTACTATACACTGACACACAGTTACTATACACTGACACACAGTTACTGTACACTAACACACAGTTACTATACACTAACACACAGTTACTGTACACTAACAGTTACTATACACTAACACAGTTACTATACACTAACACACAGTTACTGTACACTAACACACAGTTACTGTACACTAGCACACAGTTACTATACACTAACACAGTTACTATACACTAATGCACAGTTACTATACACTAACACACAGTTACTGTACACTAACACACTGTTACTATACACTAACACACTGTTACTATACACTAACACACAGTTACTGTACACTAACACAGTTACTATACACTAACACAGTTACTATACACTAACACACAGTTACTGTACACTAACACACAGTTACTATACACTAACACAGTTACTGTACACTAACACACAGTTACTGTACACTAACACACATTTCCTATAGACTAACACAGTTACTGTACACTAACACAAAGTTATTATACACTAACAGTTATTATACACTAAAACACAGTTACAATACACTAACACACAGTTACTCTACACTAACACACAGTTACTATACACTAACATACAGTTACTATACACTAACACACAGTTACTATACACTGACACACAGTTACTATACACTGACACACAGTTATTATACACTTACTACACACTAACACAGTTACTATACACTAACACAGTTATTATACACTAACACACAGTTACTACACACTAACACAGTTATTATACACTAACACACAGTTACTATACACTAACACACAATTACTATACACTAACACACAGTTACCATACACTAACACACAGAACCCATACACTAACACACAGTTACTATACACTAACACAGTTACTATACACTAACACAGTTATTATACACTAACACACAGTTACTATACACTAACACACAGTTACCATACACTAACACACAGAACCCATACACTAACACACAGTTACTATACACTAACACAGTTACTATACACTAACACAGTTATTATACACTAACACACAGTTAACATACACTAACACAGTTACTATAAACTAAGTTACTATACATTAACACACAGTTACTTTACACTAACACACAGTTACTATAACCTAACACACAGTTACTATACACTAACACACAGTTACTATACACTAATATCTAGTTATTATACACTAACACCTAGTTATTATACACTAACACACAGTTACTATACACTAACACACAGTTACTATACACTAACACAGTTACCATACACTAACACATAGTTACTATAAACTAACACAGTTACTATACACCAACACACAGTTACTATAACCTAACACACAGTTACTATACACTAACACACAGTTACTATACACTAACACACAGTTACTATAACCTAACACACAGTTACTATACACTAACACACAGTTACTATACACTAACACACAGTTACTATACACTAATACCTAGTTATTATACACTAACATACAGTTACTATACACTAACACACAGTTACTATACACTAATACCTAGTTATTATACACTAACACACAGTTACTATTCACTAACACAGTTACCATACACTAACACAGTTACTATAAACTAACACAGTTACTATACACCAACACACAGTTACTATACACCAACACACAGTTACTATAAACTAACACACAGTTACTATAACCTAACACACAGTTACTATACACTAACACACAGTTACTATACACTAACACAAAGTTACTATACACTAACACCTAGTTACTATACACTAACACACAGTTACTATACACTAACACGCAGTTACTATACACTAACACCTAGTTATTATACACTAATACACAGTTACTATACACTAACACACAGTTACCATACACTAACACACAGTTACTATAAACTAACAGTTACTATACACTAACACACAGTTACTATACACTAATACCTAGTTATTATACACTAACACACAGTTACTATACACTAACACACAGTTACTATACACTAACACCTAGTTATTATACACTAACACACAGTTACCATACACTAACACACAGTTACTATAAACTAACACAGTTACTATACACCAACACACAGTTACTATAACCTAACACACAGTTACTATACACTAACACACAGTTACTATAACCTAACACACAGTTACTATACACTAACACACAGTTACTATACACTAACACCTAGTTATTATACACTAACACCCAGTTACCATACACTAACACACAGTTACTATAAACTAACAGTTACTATACACTAACACACAGTTACTATACACTAACACACAGTTACTATACACTAACACACAGTTACTATAAACTAACACACAGTTACTATACACTAACACAGTTACTATACACTACACACACAGTTACCATACACTAACACACAGTTACTATAAACTAACACAGTTACTATACACCAACACACAGTTACTATAACCCAACACACAGTTACTATACACTAACACACAGTTACTATAAACTAACACACAGTTACTATAAACTAACACAAAGTTACTATACACCAACACACAGTTACTATACACTAACACAATACCAGAGTCACTAACACAGCACAGTGTGAGTGCGGCCGGGAGCATAACACACAGATACTATACACTAACACAATACTCGAGTCACTAACACAGCACAGTGTGAGTGCAGCCGGAAGCATAACACACAGAAACTATACACTAACACAATACCCGAGTCACTGACACAGCACAGTGTGAGTGCGGGCCGGGAGCATAACACAGTTACTATACACTAACACAATACCCAAGTCACTGACACAGCACAGTGTGAGTGCGGCCAGGAGCATAACATACAGATACTATACACTAATACAATACCAGAGTCACTGACACAGCACAGTGTGAGTGCTGCTGGGAGCATAACACATAGATACTATACACTAACACAATACCCGAGTCACTGACACAGCACAGTGTGAGAGCGGCCAGGAGCATAACACAGTTACTATACACTAACACAATACCCGAGTCACTGACACAGCACAGTGTGCGTGCGGCCGGGAGCATAACACACAGTTACTATACACTAACACAATACCCGAGTCACTGACACAGCACAGTGCGAGTGCAGCCGGGAGCATAACACGCAGATACTATACACTAACACAATACCCCAGTCACTGACACAGCACAGTGTGAGTGCAGCCGGGAGCATAACACACAATTACTATACACTAACACAATACCCCAGTCACTGACACAGCACAGTGTGCGGGCCGGGAGCATAACACACAGTTACTATACACTAACACAATACCTGAGTCACTGACACAGCACAGTGTGAGTGCAGCCGGGAGCATAACACATAGTTACTATACACTAACACAATACCTGAGTCACCGACACAGCACAGTGTGAGTGCGGCCGGGAGCATAACACACAGTTACTATACACTAACACAATACCCGAGTCACTGACACAGCACAGTGTGAGTGCAGCCGGGAGCATAACACACAGTTACTATACACTAACACAATACCCGTGTCACTGACACAGCACAGTGCGAGTGCGGCCGGGAGTATAACACACAGTTACTATACACTAACACAATATCTGAGTCACTGACACAGCACAGTGCGAATGCTGCCGGGAGCATAACACACAGTTACTATACACTAACACAATACCCCAGTCACTGACACAGCACAGTGTGCGGGCCGGGAGCATAACACACAGTTACTACACACTAACACAATACCCCAGTCACTGACACAGCACAGTGTGCGGGTCGGGAGCATAACACACAGTTACTATACACTAACACAATGGGGGTAATTCCAAGTTGATCGCAGCAGGATTTTTGATAGCAACTGGGCAAAACCATGTGCAGTGCAGGGGAGGCAGATATAACATGTGCAGAGAGAGTTAGATTTGGGTGGGGTGTGTTCAATCTGCAATCTAATTTGCAGTGTAAAAATAAAGCAACCAGTATTTACCCTGCACAGAAACAATATAACCCACCCAAATCTAACTCTTTCTGCACATGTTATATCTGCCCCACCTGCAGTGCACATGGTTTTGCCCAATTGCTATCAAAAATCCTGCTGCGATCAACTTGGAATTACCCCCAATACCCGAGTCACTGACACAGCACAGTGTGCGGGCCAGGAGCATAACACACATATACTATACACTAACACAATACCCCAGTCACTGACACAGCACAGTGCGAGTGTGGCCGTGAGCATAACACACAGTTACTATACACTAACACAATACCCCAGTCACTGACACAGCACAGTGTGCGGGCCGGGAGCATAACACACAGTTACTATGTTACTATACACTAACACAATACCCGAGTCACTGACACAGCACAGTGCGAGTGTGGCCGGAGCGTTACACACAGTTACTATACACTAACACAATACCCCAGTCTCTGACACAGCACAGTGTGCGGGCCGGGAGCATAACACATAGTTACTATACACTAACACAATACCCCAGTCACTGACACAGCACAGTGTGCGGGCCGGGAGCATAACACATAGTTACTATACACTAACACAATACCCCAGTCACTGACACACCACAGTGTGCGGGCCGGGAGCATAATACACAGATACTATACACTAACACAATACCCGAGTCACTGACACAGCACAGTGTGCGGGCCGGGAGCATAACACACAGTTACTATACACTAACACAATACCCGAGTCACTGACACAGCACAGTGCGAGTGTGGCCGGGAGCATAACACACAGATACTATACACTAACACAATACCCCAGTCACTGACACAGCACAGTGTGCGGGCCGGGAGCATAACACACAGTTACTACACACTAACACAATACCCCAGTCACTGACACAGCACAGTGTGCGGGCCGTGAGCATAACACACAGTTACTATACACTAACACAATACCCCAGTCACTGACACAGCACAGTGTGCGGGCCGGGAGCATAACACACAGTTACTATGTTACTATACACTAACACAATACCCGAGTCACTGACACAGCACAGTGCGAGTGTGGCCGGAGCGTTACACACAGTTACTATACACTAACACAATACCCCAGTCACTGACACAGCACAGTGTGCGGGCCGGGAGCATAACACATAGTTACTATACACTAACACAATACCCCAGTCACTGACACAGCACAGTGTGCGGGCCGGGAGCATAACACATAGTTACTATACACTAACACAATACCCCAGTCACTGACACACCACAGTGTGCGGGCCGGGAGCATAATACACAGATACTATACACTAACACAATACCCGAGTCACTGACACAGCACAGTGTGCGGGCCGGGAGCATAACACACAGTTACTATACACTAACACAATACCCGAGTCACTGACACAGCACAGTGCGAGTGTGGCCGGGAGCATAACACACAGATACTATACACTAACACAATACCCCAGTCACTGACACAGCACAGTGTGCGGGCCGGGAGCATAACACACAGTTACTATACACTAACACAATACCCCAGTCACTGACACAGCACAGTGTGCGGGCCGGGAGCATAACACACAGTTACTACACACTAACACAATACCCGAGTCACTGACACAGCACAGTGCCAGTGTGGCCGGGAGCATAACACACAGTTACTATGTTACTATACACTAACACAATACCCGAGTCACTGACACAGCACAGTGTGCGGGCCGGGAGCATAACACACAGTTACTATACACTAACACAATACCCCAGTCACTGACACAGCACAGTGTACGGGCCGGGTGCATAACACACAGTTACTATACACTAACACAATACCCCAGTCACTGACACAGCACAGTGCGAGTGTGGCCGGGAGCATAACACACAGTTACTATACACTAACACAATACCCCAGTCACTGACACAGCACAGTGCGAGTGTGGCCGGGAGCATAACACACAGTTACTATACACTAACACAATACCCCAGTCACTGACACAGCACAGTGTGCGGGCCGGGAGCATAACACATAGTTACTATACACTAACACAATACCCCAGTCACTGACACAGCACAGTGTGCGGGCCGGGAGCATAACACATAGTTACTATACACTAACACAATACCCCAGTCACTGACACACCACAGTGTGCGGGCCGGGAGCATAATACACAGATACTATACACTAACACAATACCCGAGTCACTGACACAGCACAGTGTGCGGGCCGGGAGCATAACACACAGTTACTATACACTAACACAATACCCGAGTCACTGACACAGCACAGTGTGAGTGCGGCCGGGAGCATAACACACAGTTACTATACACTAACACAATACCCGAGTCACTGACACAGCACAGTGTGAGTGTGGCCGGGAGCATAACACACAGATACTATACACTAACACAATACCCCAGTCACTGACACAGCACAGTGTGCGGGCCGGGAGCATAACACACAGTTACTATACACTAACACAATACCCGAGTCACTGACACAGCACAGTGCGAGTGTGGCCGGGAGCATAACACACAGATACTATACACTAACACAATACCCCAGTCACTGACACAGCACAGTGTGCGGGCCGGGAGCATAACACACAGTTACTACACACTAACACAATACCCGAGTCACTGACACAGCACAGTGTGAGTGCGGCCGGGAGCATAACACACAGTTACAATACACTAACACAATACCCCAGTCACTGACACAGCACAGTGTGCGGGCCGGGAGCATAACACACAGTTACTGTACACTAACACAATACCCGAGTCACTGACACAGCACAGTGCGAGTGTGGCCGGGAGCATAACACACACTTACTATACACTAACACAATACCCGAGTCACTGACACAGCACAGTGCGAGTGTGGCCGGGAGCATAACACACATATACTATACACTAACACAATACCCCAGTCACTGACACAGCACAGTGTGCGGGCCGGGAGCATAACACACAGTTACTATACACTAACACAATACCCGAGTCACTGACACAGCACAGTGTGAGTGCGGCCGGGAGCATAACACACAGTTACTATACACTAACACAATACCCCAGTCACTGACACAGCACAGTGTGAGTGCAGCCGGGAGCATAACACACAGTTACTATACACTAACACAATACCCGAGTCACTGACACAGCACAGTTGGAGTGATTCAGATGTGGTTGCGATGCCGACACAGTAGCAATCTTTTTTAGTGACGCAAGTAAAGCAGCCGCCCACAACTGAACAGAGACGCCCAGCAAAGCCGCTGCAACTTGGTCAGGAACTGCGTGTTCCGTCCCATCCACCAAGCAGATGTACGGAGTACGGACTCCCTGCGTGCCTACACCGCTGCGCAGAATGGCCGCGGGGGATGCGATACTGGCTCCGATTTTTATGCGTATGAGAACGCAGTCGTAGGCAGAGACACACACGCTGTGTACAGACTCTATTGCGCATGCGCAATTCTCCGGGAACGCGGCGCGGCAGCCATTTTCCTGAAGATTTTCATTATAAGCACACACGAATATCCGGAAAAATGGCTGCTGTGCCACGTTTACGGAGTTTTCAGTAGGCGCAATAGAGTCTGTTCCCCTTAGTGTTCAGACTCTATAGCGCTGCCGAGAAGGGATGGTTCCGACGGGGCACTCCAGTGAGGTAAGTATTAAACATATGGGTGTAGTGTGAGTGGTCTTCAGGGCCATTGTAGATACAATGGTGGGAGAGGCGACTTAGGTGACCCGCGTCTAACCACGGAATATATTTATGTGTCATACACGCCGTATACACACAGCCTGACGGTCATTTTATACAATGTACAAGATAAACGCTAACTAGAATCCCTTTTGCTATGGCAACTTCTCTACTCTTTAGGTTTAATACATCTCCCCCCTTATCTGCGCACCTTCTCCTCGCTGATCTCCCGCTGACGCTGCAGAGTCAGCGTCACTTGTCTCTCTTCCCTCTTCAGTAGCTGCTCCTCCTGCTGCAGCGCGTGCGTAGTGCGCAGCTCCCGGATCAGCTCCAGGCGCTTCTCCTTTCCTTCAAACATCTGCAACGAGATGGGGAGAATATAGACGGCAGGCCCTCAGCGGCCTCTGATCCATCACAGCTACCACTGGTAGTGTCTATATAACACCTACACATAAATGACCTAGAACGGTCTATAATCAGAGGAGTGAGAAGATCCAGGCTGTGCTATAAGCCCCATGACTAATGTAATAAGGTGAAATGAATGGACGTCACTGTTACCGTAATCCAGCAGAGCACCCCCCCCCCCTATAAATCAGAAAGAGTATACAGGACCTAGAGAGCACAGAGATAGCGGAACCTTTCCTACGCTGCAGAGAAAGCAGATGGCGCACCATGTTCTGCACCGCTCGCCCACGGATCACTTTCTGTAAGAAGATGACGGCCAGCTCTCTCTCTTCATCGCCCTGGAGAGAAATAAAACAATGATAAAAGACAGGGATGGTTCCCCTGTGTGATGCGTCACAGAGTGTAACCCATAGGCAGTGGTGGTCTGACCTCCACGTGCCCCTGTACTGTTGGGGTGGCGGGTCGAGGGATGGGCTTCTCTATCTTCTGCAAGAAGCGGAGCGGCTTCTCCAGATGCTGGGATTTGTCTTTCTTTTCTTGCAGGGCCTGTGGTCCAGAGAGATGATTATTATAGTGTATATAATGCCTGGTGCTTAGCAGATGACTACCATAGAGAGGGGTCAGTGACGTAACACTAATGCACAATGTTTATTTCAAGGGATGTGACCTGTGCTCTTCTCACCTCATGGACTTGCTTCATCTCCAGGTCCAGTAGAGCTTTGCGTTTCAGGAAACCGTCCTTAGTAGTTGTCCTCAGTTTGGGGGCCTGGATACGAGGCTGCGTTACAAAGTCTGGGAGGTTTGCCTCCAGGTCCAGTAATCCTGAGCAGATAGTGAGATCAGAATGAGACACACAGTATGCTGGACACCGAATTAGTGCTCTACTACAACATTCTGTACTAATGGTGAAACCAGGAACATGACAGTAGCATGAGCCACAAGCAGCAGTCAGCCTGAGGCACAATATTCAGCTGGTCAATTCCCCAGTAAATAGTAATCAGCGATAACTATAACCTCATTATGAATCGATAGGTCGAATACTGGTTCAGCCCACAATGGCTACCTCCAACTGTGTGCCAGAGATGGGGACACCTTATTAAGTTACATGAAGGTGACCGTCCTGATTGTGCACCACCATCAGATCACACAGTAAGAGGGGATCAGCCCTATGATGCTGCCTGATGGACATGACAGTGACTGTCCTGATTGTGCACCACCAGCATATAACACAGTAAGAGAGGATCTCTGGCCCTATGATACTGTCTGATGGACATGACAGTGGCTGTCCTGATTGTGCACCACCATTATGTCACACAGTAAGAGAGGGTCTCCGGCCCTATGATGCCGCCTTACTGTCCTGATTGTGTACCACCATCAGATCACACAGTAAGAGGGGATCTCCGGCCCTATGATGCCGCCTGATGGACATGACAGTGACTGTCCTGATTGTGCACCACCATCAGATAACACAGTAAGAGAGGATCTCCAGCCCTATGATGCTGCCTGATGGACGTGACCGTAACTGTCCTGATTGTGCACCACCATTATGTCACACAGTAATAGAAGATCTCTGGCTCTATGATGCTGCCTGATGGAGATGACAGTGGCTGTCCTGATTGTGCACCACCATTATGTCACACAGTTAGACAAGATCTCTGGCCCTATGATGCCGCCTGATGGCCATGACAGTGGCTGTCCTGATTGTGCACCACCATTATGTCACACAGTTAGAGAAGATCTCCAGCCCTATGATGCCGCCTGATGGACATGACCGTAGCTGTGCTGATTGTGCACCACCATTATGTCACACAGTAAGAGGGGATCTACGGCCCTATGATGCCACCTGATGGACATGACAGTGACTGTCCTGATTGTGCACCACCATCAGATCACACAGTAAAAGAGGATCTCCAGCCATATCATACTGCCTGATGGACATGACAGTGACTGTCCTGATTGTGCACCACCAGCAGATAACACAGTTAGAGAGGATCTCTGGCCCTATGATACTGTCTGATGGACATGACAGTGGCTGTCCTGATTGTGCACCACCATTATGTCCCACAGTAATAGAGGATCTCCGGCCCTATGATGCCGCCTGATTTACATGACAGTGACTGTCCTGATTGTGCACCACCAGCAGATCACATAGTAATAGAGTATCTCTGGCCCTATGATGCCGCCTGATGGACATGACAGTGACTGTCCTGATTGTGCACCCCCATCAGATCACATAGTAATAGAGGATCTCTGGCCCTATGATGCCGCCTGATGGACATGACAGTGACTTTCCTGATTGTGCACCACCATCAGATCACATAGTAATAGAGGATCTCTGGCCCTATGATGCCACCTGATGAAAATGGCTGTCCTCACCTTGATACGAGTCCAGGTACGGACTTTTAACTGCGTATTGCTGGGAGGGGCGATCTGGGAAATAACCGATCCTGGTGAGGGGTGCGTAGGTTTGGGAGGTGTAGTCGGTGTAGTCCTGGATAACATCCCGCTTCTCCAATTTCCCTTCCACGTTCCCCATCTTCTTTATCAGCTTCCGGATTGCTGTGGATTACAGGAGACAGATGCGAGGCATGGTACAGTATGTAAGAGCGCCTGACTTCATCCTCACTAAACCCCGGCAATAATAAAGATGCTTATCACATGAAACACAGATACAGCTGATGTACTGAATCGCCATCACATTACATGGATGTGACCCAGATAATCCTTCCTCAAGCCACGAAGAGATCTACACGTTAGTCAATGGATCAGTTTGTGTGGTGCCAGACGGCTGGTGTTGCTGCTGCAGAGCTGTGTGGCAGGATTCTAAGCGTAGCTACTGCAGGTGGGAATGCTAACATCATCCCACCCATGATCCCATCATTGTATTCCGTGCGTACACCTACCCCGCGCTGGGTGAGACATAACTGCGACAGGCGTACCCTTGGCATACGCCCACTATACTCCCATCTCACAGATCTCTTCCCTGCGTACACCCAGCTGACGCAGATAAACGTCCGAGATCTGTCTGCATGTTAGCGCTGGACCAGTACAAGGCTTAGCATGACCTCTGCTTCCGGCGGGGAACACACAGCTGTCCCTACCTTTAATATGCTCTCTCCGCATCTGTGTAACGCGCTCTTCTTTCTCTGTCTGCAGCTTAGACCACTTAGAGTCCAGTCTCCGCGTATCCAGCGCCTTCTGCGTCTCAGCGCGTTTCAGGAGAAGTTTCTTCAGCACCTGGAGCCGGGCATCCTGCAGCCTAACACACAGCACCGAGACACAGAGCTAGGCGTGATGCCCATACGTGTATCTGAGTAACGCTCATATATGTATCGGAGTAACGCTCACATGTGTATCTGAGTAACTCATACGTGTTTCTGAGTAACTATCATATGTGTATCTGAGGAACGCTCACACGTGTATCTGAGTAACTTATACGTGTATCTGAGTAACGCTCACATGTGTATCTGAGTAACTATCATATGTGTATCTGAGGAACGCTCACATGTGTATCTGAGTAACTCATACGTGTTTCTGAGTAACTATCATATGTGTATCTGAGGAACGCTCACACGTGTAGGTGAGTAACTTATACGTGTATCTGAGTAACGCTCATATATGTATCTGAGTAACGCTCATACGTGTATCTGAGTAACACTCACACGTGTTTTTGAGTAATGCTCACACGTGTTTCTGAGTAACGCTCATACGTGTACCTGAGTAACTATCATATGTGTATCTGAGGAACGCTCACACGTGTGTCTGAGGAACACTCATACGTGTATCTGAGTAACGCTCATAGGTGTATCTGAATAATGCTCATATGTGTATCTGAGGAAAACTCATACGTGTATCTGAGTAACACTCATATGTGTATCTGAGTAACATTACGTGTATGTGAGTAACACTCATACATGTATCTGACTAGCGCTCATACGTGTATCGGAGTAACGTTCACATGTGTTTCTGAGTAACACACATACTTGTATCTGAGTAACGCTCATACGTGTATCTGTGTAACACTTATACGTGCATCAGGAGTAACATTACATGTATGTGAGTAATGCTCATACATGTGTCCAAGTAACACTCATATGTGTATCTGAGTAAAACTCATATGTGTATCTGAGTAACACTCATTACGTGTATCTGAATAACCCTTATTTGTGTACAGTATCTGAGTAACATTAGGTGTATCTGAGTAACACTCATACATGTATCTGAGTAACATTATGTGTATGTGAGTAACCCTTATTTGTGTACAGTATCTGAGTAACATTAGGTGTATCTGAGTAACACTCATACATGTATCTGAGTAACATTACGTGTGTGTGAGTAACCCTTATTTGTGTACAGTATCTGAGTAACATTACGTGTATCTGAGTAACATTACTTGTATGTGAGTAACCCTTATTTGTGTACAGTATCTGAGTAACATTACGTGTATCTGAGTAACATTACTTGTATGTGAGTAACCCTTATTTGTGTACAGTATCTGAGTAACATTAGGTGTATCTGAGTAACACTCATACGTGTATCTGAGTAACATTACGTGTATGTGAGTAACCCTTATTTATGTACAGTATCTGAGTAACATTACGTGTATCTGAGTAACATTACGTGTATGTGAGTAACCCTTATTTATGTACAGTATCTGAGTAACATTAAGTGTATCTGAGTAACACTCATACGTGTATCTGAGTAACATTACGTGTGTGTGAGTAACCCTTATTTTTGTAGAGTATCTGAGTAACATTACGTGTATGTGAGTAACCCTTATTTGTGTACAGTATCTGAGTAACATTACGTGTATCTGAGTAACACTCATACGTGTATCTGAGTAACATTACGTGTGTGTGAGTAACCCTTATTTGTGTACAGTATTGGAGTAACATTAGGTGTATCTGAGTAACACTCATACGTGTATCTGAGTAACATTATGTGTATCTGAGTAACATTATGTGTGTGTGAGTAACCCTTATTTTTGTAGAGTATCTAAGTAACATTACGTGCATGTGAGTAACCCTTATTTGTGTACAGTATTTGAGTAACATTAGGTGTATCTGAGTAACACTCATACGTGTATCTGAGTAACATTATGTGTATCTGAGTAACATTATGTGTATGTGAGTAACACTTATTTGTGTACAGTATCTGAGTAACATTAGGTGTATCTGAGTAACACTCATACTTGTATCTGAGTAACATTACTTGTATGTGAGTAACCCTTATTTGTGTACAGTATCTGAGTAACATTACGTGTATCTGAGTAACATTACTTGTATGTGAGTAACCCTTATTTGTGTACAGTATCTGAGTAACATTAGGTGTATCTGAGTAACACTCATACGTGTATCTGAGTAACATTACGTGTATGTGAGTAACCCTTATTTATGTACAGTATCTGAGTAACATTACGTGTATCTGAGTAACATTACGTGTATGTGAGTAACCCTTATTTATGTACAGTATCTGAGTAACATTAAGTGTATCTGAGTAACACTCATACGTGTATCTGAGTAACATTACGTGTGTGTGAGTAACCCTTATTTTTGTAGAGTATCTGAGTAACATTACGTGTATGTGAGTAACCCTTATTTGTGTACAGTATCTGAGTAACATTAGGTGTATCTGAGTAACACTCATACGTGTATCTGAGTAACATTACGTGTGTGTGAGTAACCCTTATTTGTGTACAGTATCTGAGTAACATTAGGTGTATCTGAGTAACACTCATACGTGTATCTGAGTAACATTACGTGTATGTGAGTAACCCTTATTTGTGTACAGTATCTGAGTAACATTACGTGTATCTGAGTAACACTCATACGTGTATCTGAGTAACATTACGTGTGTGTGAGTAACCCTTATTTGTGTACAGTATTGGAGTAACATTAGGTGTATCTGAGTAACACTCATACGTGTATCTGAGTAACATTATGTGTATCTGAGTAACATTATGTGTGTGTGAGTAACCCTTATTTTTGTAGAGTATCTAAGTAACATTACGTGCATGTGAGTAACCCTTATTTGTGTACAGTATTTGAGTAACATTAGGTGTATCTGAGTAACACTCATACGTGTATCTGAGTAACATTATGTGTATCTGAGTAACATTATGTGTATGTGAGTAACACTTATTTGTGTACAGTATCTGAGTAACATTAGGTGTATCTGAGTAACACTCATACTTGTATCTGAGTAACATTACGTGTATGTGAGTAACCCTTATTTGTGTAGAGTATCAGAGTAACATTACATGTATGTGAGTAACCCTTATTTGTGTACAGTATCTGAGTAACATTACGTGTATCTGAGTAACACTCATACGTGTATCTGAGTAACATTACGTGTGTGTGAGTAACCCTTATTTGTGTACAGTATCTGAGTAACATTACGTGTATGTGAGTAACGCTCAGCGTACTTCTCTATCTCCTGCTCCCGGAAGGCCCACTCCTTCCTCTCTTGTTCATCCATCATCCGTCTCCTCTTCTCCAGCTGTGAGAGATCGCTCAGGGGCGGCAGCGTGGCTTCCCAGGCTCGCTTCTCCCGAGCCCGCTCTATCATCTCCACTTCTGCCAGCCCAGCTGGGAGGCCGCGGCCTGAGAACCCGCAAATATGGACATAATGCACAGATGCCAACTCTCCTCAGTTTCTTAAGGTTTGGCCCTACCATGTGTAATTCATGGAAATGTACCAGTTTTTTCCCCTCATGCATAAATGCAAAATACAATGTGTCCTATTCTAAGTACATGATGGAATTCTTATCATATGTTCCATGGGGTTGTCCGCTAGTGATGTGACATACTGAGGTGCAGCCGCTGTGCTAATAATGAGACAGGTCACAGAGGCTGCAGAGAGGACACACTGGTGAGAGGGCAGAGAAGAAGAGACATAAGGGGTGACAGAGACAGAGGAGACATCATGGGTGAGAAAGGACTTTACTGGTCCAAATAAGGTACAATACAGGGATCTCGGAGTCACAGGAACAGAGGAAGGGACCCCGGAGTCACAGGAACAGAGGAAGGGACCCCGGAGTCACAGGAACAGAGGAAGGGACCCCGGAGTCACAGGAACAGAGGAAGGGACCCCGGAGTCACAGGAACAGAGGAAGGGACCCAGGAGTCACAGGAACAGAGGAAGGGACCCCGAAGTCACAGGAACAGAGGAAGGGACCCCGGAGTCACAGGAACAGAGGAAGGGACCCCGGAGTCACAGGAACAGAGGAAGGGACCCTGGAGTCACAGGAACAGAGGAAGGGACCCCGGAGTCACAGGAACAGAGTAAGGGACCTCAGAGTCACAAGAACAGAGGAAGGGACCCCGGAGTCACAGGAACAGAGGAAGGGACCCCGGAGTCACAAATACAGAGGAAGGGACCCCGGAGTCACAGGAACAGAGGAAGGGACCCCGGAGTCACAGGAACAGAGGAAGGGACCCCGGAGTCACAGGAACAGAGTAAGGGACCTCAGAGTCACAAGAACAGAGGAAGGGACCCCGGAGTCACAGGAACAGAGGAAGGGACCCCGGAGTCACAAGAACAGAGGAAGGGACCCCGGAGTCACAGGAACAGAGTAAGGGACCTCAGAGTCACAGGAACAGAGGAAGGGACCTCGGAGTCACAGGAACAGAGGATGGGACCCCGAAGTCACAGAAACAGAGGAAGGGACCCCGCAGTCACAGGAACAGAGGAAGGGACCTCGGAGTCACAGGAACAGAGGAAGGGACCTCGGAGTCACAGGAACAGAGGAAGGGACCCCGGAGTCACAGGAACAGAGGAAGAGACCTCTGAGTTACAGGAACAGAGGAAGGGACCTCAGAGTCACAAGAACAGAGGAAGGGACCTCAGAGTCACTGGAACAGAGGGAGGGACCTCGGAGTCACAGGAACAGAGGATGGGACCCCGAAGTCACAGGAACAGAGGAAGGGACCTTGTTATCACAGGGACAGAGGAAGAGACCTCTGAGTTACAGGAACAGAGGAAGGGACCTCGGAGTCACAAGAACAGAGGAAGGGACCTCAGAGTCACTGGAACAGAGGAAGGGACCTCGGAATCACAGGAACAGAGGATGGGACCCCGAAGTCACAGAAACAGAGAAAGGGACCCCGGAGTCACAGGAACAGAGGATGGGACCCCGAAGTCACAGAAACAGAGGAAGAGACCCCGGAGTCACAGGAACAGAGGAAGGGACCCCGGAGTCACAGGAACAGAGGAAGAGACCTCTGAGTTACAGGAACAGAGGAAGGGACCTCAGAGTCACAAGAACAGAGGAAGGGACCTCAGAGTCACTGGAACAGAGGGAGGGACCTCGGAGTCACAGGAACAGAGGATGGGACCCCGAAGTCACAGAAACAGAGGAAGGGACCTCGTTATCACAGGAACAGTGGAAGGGACCCCTGAGTCACAGGAACAGAGTTAGGGACCTCGGAGTCACAGGAACAGAGTTAGGGACTTCGGAGTCACAGGAACAGAGGAAGGGACCTCTCAGTCACAGGGACAGAGGAAGGGACCTTGGAGTCACAGGAACAGAGGAAGGGACCTCAGAGTCACTGGACCAGAGGAAGGGACCTCGGAGTCACAGGAACAGAGGATGGGACCCCGAAGTCACAGAAACAGAGGAAGGGACCCCGGAGTCACAGGAACAGAGGAAGAGACCTCGGAGTCACAGGGACAGAGGAAGGGACCTCGGAGTCACAGGGACAGAGGAAGGGACCTTGGAGTCACAGGAACAGAGGAAGGGACCTCAGAGTCACTGGAACAGAGGAAGGGACCTCAGAGTCACAGGAACAGAGGATGGGACCCCGAAGTCACAGAAACAGAGGAAGGGACCCCGGAGTCACAGGAACAGAGGAAGAGACCTCAGAGTCACAGGGACAGAGGAAGGGACCTCGGAGTCACAGGGACAGAGGAAGGGACCTCGGAGTCACAGGGACAGAGGAAGGGACCTCGGAGTCACAGGGACAGAGGAAGGGACCTCGGAGTCACAGGGACAGAGGAAGGGACCTCGGAGTTACAGGGACAGAGGAAGGGACCTCGGAGTCACAGGGACAGAGGAAGGGACCTCGGAGTTACAGGGACAGGGGAAGGGACCTTGGAGTCACAGGGACAGAGGAAGGGACCTTGTTGTCACAGGAATAAAGAAAGGAACATCAGAGTCACACTAACAGAGGAAGGGACCCGAGTTACAGGAAAAGAGGTAGGGACGACGAAGATACAGGAACAGAGGAAGGGACCCCGGAGTCACAGGGACAGAGGAAGGGACCCCGGAGTCACAGGAACGGAGGAAGGGACCCCGGAGTCACAGGAACGGAGGAAGGGACCCCGGAGTCACGGAAACGGAGGAAGGGACCCCGGAGTCACGGGAACGGAGGAAGGGACCCCGGAGTCACAGGAACGGAGGAAGGGACCCCGGAGTCACGGGAACAGAGGAAGGGACCCGGAGTTACGGGAACGGAGGAAGGGACCCCGGAGTCACAGGAACAGAGGAAGGGACCCCGGAGTCACAGGAACAGAGGAAGGGACCCCGGAGTCACAAGAACAGAGGAAGGGACCCCGGAGTCACTGGAACAGAGGAAGGGACCTCGGAGTCACAGGGACAGAGGAAGGGACCTCGGAGTTACAGGGACAGAGGAAGGGACCTCGGAGTCACAGGGACAGAGGAAGGGACCTCGGAGTTACAGGGACAGGGGAAGGGACCTTGGAGTCACAGGGACAGAGGAAGGGACCTTGTTGTCACAGGAATAAAGAAAGGAACATCAGAGTCACACTAACAGAGGAAGGGACCCGAGTTACAGGAAAAGAGGAAGGGACGACGAAGATACAGGAACAGAGGAAGGGACCCCGGAGTCACAGGAACAGAGGAAGGGACCCCGGAGTCACAGGAACGGAGGAAGGGACCCCGGAGTCACAGGAATGGAGGAAGGGACCCCGGAGTCACGGAAACGGAGGAAGGGACCCCGGAGTCACGGGAACGGAGGAAGGGACCCCGGAGTCACAGGAACGGAGGAAGGGACCCCGGAGTCACGGGAACAGAGGAAGGGACCCGGAGTTACGGGAACGGAGGAAGGGACCCCGGAGTCACAGGAACAGAGGAAGGGACCCGGAGTCACGGGAACGGAGGAAGGGACCCCGGAGTCACGGGAACGGAGGAAGGGACCCCGGAGTCACGGGAACGGAGGAAGGGACCCAAGTTTCTGTCTCCAAACAAACACTAATAATAACAGAATACGTAGAGATAGATGACTAGGATTGTGCACAGGGTGCAGAACAGAGTGCAGCTGTCTTACTGGTATAATTTTTGCACAGATTTGCACCTTAGAGCGATTTTAGTAAAGAACCCTCAGGGATTACTCACCCCAGGTGAGATTTGCCAGCATCAGTAGCTCAGGGACAGATCCAGGGCGCACTACAAACTCCGGACTGTAGGGGTCAGTCTGTGCTTCGCTGTCCCGGTAATCTGTCTGCATCCCCACTGTGCGCACCAGAGGTGTAGCTGCTCTCTCTGGCCGGGGGCTGTGCTCCGCTCTGCCAATGTAACATTACCGGAATCTCAGTAATATGTCCCACATACTTTATATGGTGCCACCAACTACACACATAGGTCTGCAGTGCATCATTCACATCATTGGAGCTTACAGCCTAAATTCCTTAACGCACACACACACGGATACCCAAGCAAGCATTGAGAGAACATACAAACTCTAAACATACATAGCTGGGTTGGGAAGCGAACTCATGACCCCAGTGTGCTAAGGTAGACATGCTAACCACTGTGCCACATAACCTACCTACAAAAAATAAGAATTTACTTACCGATAATTCTATTTCTCGTAGTCCGTAGTGGATGCTGGGGACTCCGTAAGGACCATGGGGAATAGCGGCTCCGCAGGAGACTGGGCACATCTAAAGAAAGCTTTAGGACTATCTGGTGTGCACTGGCTCCTCCCCCTATGACCCTCCTCCAAGCCTCAGTTAGGATACTGTGCCCGGACGAGCGTACACAATAAGGAAGGATCTTGAATCCCGGGTAAGACTCATACCAGCCACACCAATCACACCGTACAACTTGTGATCTGAACCCAGTTAACAGCATGATAAACAGAGGAGCCTCTAGAAAAGATGGCTCACTACAGCAATAACCCGATTTTTTTTTGGTAACAATAACTATGTACCAGTATTGCAGACAATCCGCACTTGGGATGGGCGCCCAGCATCCACTACGGACTACGAGAAATAGAATTATCGGTAAGTAAATTCTTATTTTCTCTAACGTCCTAAGTGGATGCTGGGGACTCCGTAAGGACCATGGGGATTATACCAAAGCTCCCAAACGGGCGGGAGAGTGCGGATGACTCTGCAGCACCAAATGAGAGAACTCCAGGTCCTCCTCAGCCAGGGTATCAATTTTGTAGAATTTTACAAACGTATTTGCTCCTGACCAAGTAGCTGCTCGGCAAAGTTGTAAAGCCGAGACCCCTCGGGCAGCCGCCCAAGATGAGCCCACCTTCCTTGTGGAGTGGGCATTTACAGATTTTTGGCTGTGGCAGGCCTGCCACCGAATGTGCAAGCTGAATTGTACTACAAATCCAACGAGCAATAGTCTGCTTAGAAGCAGGAGCACCCAGCTTGTTGGGTGCATACAGGATAAACAGCGAGTCAGTTTTCCTGACTCCAGCCGTCCTGGAAACATATATTTTCAGGGCCCTGACAACGTCTAGCAACTTGGAGTCCTCCAAGTCCCTAGTAGCCGCAGGCACCACAATAGGTTGGTTCAGGTGAAACGCTGAAACCACCTTAGGGAGAAACTGAGGACGAGTCCTCAATTCCGCCCTGTCCGAATGGAAAATCAGATAAGGGCTTTTACAGGATAAAGCCGCCAATTCTGACACGCGCCTGGCCCAGGCCAGGGCCAACAGCATGACCACTTTCCATGTGAGATATTTTAACTCCACAGATTTAAGTGGTTCAAACCAATGTGACTTTTGGAACCCAAAAACTACATTGAGATCCCAAAGTGCCACTGAAGGCACAAAAGGAGGCTATATATGCAGTACCCCTTTTACAAACGTCTGAACTTCAGGGACTGAAGCTAGTTCTTTTTGGAAGAAAATTGACAGGGCCGAAATTTGAACCTTAATGGACCCCAATTTCAGGCCCATAGACACTCCTATTTGCAGGAAATGTAGGAATCGACCCAGTTGAATTTCCTCCGTCGGGCCTTACTGGCCTCGCACCACGCAACATATTTTCGCCAAATGCGGTGATAATGTTTTGCGGTTACATCCTTCCTGGCTTTGATCAGGATAGGGATGACTTCATCCGGAATGCCTTTTTTCCTTCAGGATCCGGCGTTCAACCGCCATGCCGTCAAACGCAGCCGCGGTAAGTCTTGGAACAGACAGGGTCCTTGCTGGAGCAGGTCCCTTCTTAGAGGTAGAGGCCACGGATCCTCCGTGAGCATCTCTTGAAGTTCCGGTTACCAAGTCCTTCTTGGCCAATCCGGAGCCACGAATATAGTGCTTACTCCTCTCCATCTTATCAATCTCAGTACCTTGGGTATGAGAGGCAGAGGAGGGAACACATACACTGACTGGTACACCCACGGTGTTACCAGAGCGTCTACAGCTATTGCCTGAGGGTCCCTTGACTTGGCGCAATACCTGTCGAGTTTTTCCCAACGGTTTATAATCATGTGGAAGACTTCTGGGTGAAGTCCCCACTCTCCCGGGTGGAGGTCGTGCTGAGGAAGTCTGCTTCCCAGTTGTCCACTCCCGGAATGAATACTGCTGACAGTGCTATCACATGATTTTCCGCCCAGCGAAGAATCCTTGCAGCTTCTGCCATTGCCCTCCTGCTTCTTGTGCCACCCTGTCTGTTTGCGTGGGTGACTGCCGTGATGTTGTCCGACTGGATCAACACCGGCTGACTTTGAAGCAGAGGTCTTGCTAAGCTTAGAGCATTGTAAATGGCCCTTAGCTTCAGGATATTTATGTGAAGTGATGTCTCCAGACTTGACCATAAGCCCTGGATATTCCTTCCCTGTGTGACTGTTCCCCAGCCTCGCAGGCTGGCATCCGTGGTCACCAGGACCCAGTCCTGAATGCCGAATCTGCGGCCCTCTAGAAGATGAGCACTCTGCAACCACCACAGGAGGGACACCCTTGTCCTTGGTGACAGGGTTATCCACTGATGCATCTGAAGATGCGACCCGGACCATTTGTCCAGCAGGTCCCACTGGAAATTTCTTGCGTGGAATCTGCCGAATGGGATTGCTTCGTAGGAAGCCACCATTTTACCCAGAACCCTTGTGCATTGATGCACTGAGACTTGGCTCGGTTTTAGGAGGTTCCTGACTAGCTCGGATAACTCCCTGGCTTTTTCCTCCGGGAGAAAAACGTTTGTCTGGACTGTGTCCAGGATCATCCCTAGGAACAGAAGACAAGTCGTCGGAACCAGCTGCGATTTTGGAATATTGAGAATCCAATCGTGCTGCCGCAACACTACCTGAGATAGTGCTACACCGACCTCCAACTGTTCCCTGGATCTTACCCTTATCAGGGAATCGTCCAAGTAAAGGATAACTAAAATTCCCTTCCTTCGAAGGAATATCATAATTTCGGCCATTACCTTGGTAAAGACCCGGGGTGCCGTGGACCATCCATACGGCAGCGTCTGAACTGATAGTGACAGTTCTGTACCATAAACCTGAGGTACCCTTGATGAGAAGGGTAAATTTTGACATGAAGGTAAGCATCCTTGATGTCCCGAGACATCATGTAGTCCCCTTCTTCCAGGTTCGCAATCACTGCTCTGAGTGACTCAATCTTGAATTTGAACCTCTGTATGTAAGTGTTCAAAGATTTTAGATTTAGAATCGGTCTCACCGAGCCGTCCGGCTTCGGTACCACAACAGTGTGGAATAATACCCCGTTCCCTGTTGCAGGAGGGGTACCTTGTTATCACCTGCTGGGAATACAGCTTGTGAATGGCTTCCAAAACAGTCTCCCTGTCAGAAGGAGACATCGGTAAAGCCGACTTTAGGAAACGGCGAGGGGGAGACGTCTCGAATTCTAATTAGTACCCCTGAGATATCACCTGAAGGATCCAGGGGTCTACTTGCGAGTGAGCCCACTGCGCGCTGAAATTCACTGAGACAGGCCCCCCACCGTGCCTGATTCTGCTTGTAAAGCCCCAGCGTCATACTGAGGGCTTGGCAGAGGCGGGAGAGGGTTTCTGTTCCTGGGAACTGGCTGATTTCTGCAGCCTTTTTCCTCTCCCTCTGTCACGGGGCAGAAATGAGGAACCTTTTGCCCGCTTGTCCACGAAAAGACTGCGCCTGATAATACGGCGTCTTCTCATGTTGAGAGGCGACCTGGGGTACAAACGTGGATTTCCCAGCTGTTGCCGTGGCCACCAGGTCTGAAAGACCGACCCCAAATAACTCCTCCCTTTAATAAGGCAATACTTCCAAATGCCGTTTGGAATACGCATCACCTGACCACTGACGTGTCCATAACCCTCTACTGGTAGAAATGGACAACGCACTTAGACTTGATGCCAGTCGGCAAATATTCCGCTGTGCATCACGCATATATAGAAATGCATCTTTTAAATGCTCTATAGGCAAAAATATACTGTTCCTATCTAGGGTATCAATATTTTCAGTCAGGGAATCCGACCACGCCAACCCAGCACTGCACATCCAGGCTGAGGCGATTGCTGGTCGCAGTATAACACCAGTATGTGTGTAAATACATTTTAGGATACCCTCCTGCTTTCTATCAGCAGGATCCTTAAGGGCGGCCATCTCAGGAGAGGGTAGAGCCCTTACAAGCGTGTGAGCGCTTTATCCACCCTAGGGGGTGTTTCCCAACGCACCCTAACCTCTGGCGGGAAAGGATATAATGCCAATAACATTTTAGAAATTATCAGTTGTTATCGGGGGAAAACCACGCATCATCACACACCTCATTTAATTTCTCAGATTCAGGAAAACTACAGGTAGTTTTTCCTCACCGAACATAATACCCCTTTTTGGTGGTACTCGTATTATCAGAAATGTGTAAAACATTTTTCATTGCCTCAATCATGTAACGTGTGGCCCTACTGGAAGTCACATTTGTCTCTTCACCGTCGACACTGGAGTCAGTATCCGTGTCGGCGTCTATATCTGCCATCTGAGGTAACGGGCGCTTTAGAGCCCCTGACGGCCTATGAGACGTCTGGACAGGCACAAGCTGAGTAGCCGGCTGTCTCATGTCAACCACTGTCTTTTATACAGAGCTGACACTGTCATGTAATTCCTTCCAACAGTTCATCCACTCAGGTGTCGACCCCCTAGGGGGTGACATCACTATTACAGGCAATGCTCCGTCTCCACATCATTTTTCTCCTCATACATGTCGACACAAACGTACCGACATACAGCACACACACAGGGAATGCTCTGATAGAGGACAGGACCCCACTAGCCCTTTGGGGAGACAGAGGGAGAGTTTGCCAGCACACACCAGAGCGCTATATATATACAGGGATAACCTTATATAAGTGTTTTTCCCCTTATAGCTGCTGTATCTTTTAATACTGCGCGTAATTAGTGCCCCCCCTCTCTTTTTTAACCCTTTCTGTAATGTAGTGACTGCAGGGGAGAGACAGGGAGCTTCCCTCCAACGGAGCTGTGAGGGAAAATGGCGCCAGTGTGCTGAGGAGATAGGCTCCGCCCCCTTATCGGCGGCCTTATCTCCCGTTTTTCTATGTATTCTGGCAGGGGTTAAATGCATCCATATAGCCCAGGAGCTATATGTGATGCATTTTTTGCCATCCAAGGTGTTTTTTTATTGCGTCTCAGGGCGCCCCCCCCCAGCGCCCTGCACCCTCAGTGACCGGAGTGTGAAGTGTGCTGAGAGCAATGGCGCACAGCTGCAGTGCTGTGCGCTACCTTGTTGAAGACAGGACGTCTTCTGCCGCCGATTTTCCGGACCTCTTCTGCCTTCTGGCTCTGTAAGGGGGCCGGCGGCGCGGCTCTGGGACCCATCCAGGCTGGGCCTGTGATCGTCCCTCTGGAGCTAATGTCCAGTAGCCTAAGAAGCCCAATCCACTCTGCACGCAGGTGAGTTCGCTTCTTCTCCCCGTAGTCCCTCGATGCAGTGAGCCTGTTGCCAGCAGGTCTCACTGAAAATAAAAAAACCTAAACTAAAACTTTCACTAAGAAGCTCAGGAGAGCCCCTAGTGTGCACCCTTCTCGTTCGGGCACAAAGATCTAACTGAGGCTTGGAGGAGGGTCATAGGGGGAGGAGCCAGTGCACACCAGATAGTCCTAAAGCTTTCTTTAGATGTGCCCAGTCTCCTGCGGAGCCGCTATTCCCCATGGTCCTTACGGAGTCCCCAGCATCCACTTAGGACGTTAGAGAAACACTAAACTTTTAGTAATACCCCACATCCCCCTGACACAAAACCCACCCCTCTACTTGCCATTTTGTTGCCGTCTGTGGCTGGAAGCCGGCACTGTACAGTGGCCACTCCCTAAACAAGATGGCGGTGCTGCAAGATACTCTAGACCCTAATTCCTGCAGCCTGGCAGTCCAGCTTCCCACACCTGCTCTGTAGTGAAGTGGGTGGAGGGTGTAAGTTATCATACGGGTCATGATGTGGGCACTTGGCCCTAAATCTGAACCAAAGGATGCAGGAATAATTTGACCTCTCAGTGCACCAGTGACATCATTACACCCTCACAAACTGACACCCACCCAGGTCACCAGCACAAGGACAGTGTGGTAATGTACCTTATTCACTACAATATGCCTATATAGCAGGTAGACTCTTCCTTCTCATGTAATAACAAGAGTAGCCAGACACTGGGTATGAAGAACGGCCTATCAGCTTCAGAGGTGAACCTGCAATCAGCCAATCAGCTAGTGCTGACATCCTCATCAGGGTGTACACCAGCCCCAATGCTACGGATAGGTGTATATGTGTGCGGGTCTGCTTTCTGTACCCTACAGTCACAAAAGGGTGTACACCCAATTCAGTATCAGCCCTTGTCTGCGCACTGTAACAGTCTGGGAGGTCTGCTCTGTGCACGTCACCCACCTACTGATAACTTACCTCCGGGTCCTCTACATGTCACATCAATGTCCCACCTGCTGCTCCTTTATGGGCCTCATACAGAGGTGGGCGCAATGCCAGACGCAGCACAGTGATGCACTCTCACCGTGAGAGGACGGTAATCACAGACTCGGTGAGGACGCACTGTACACGCCTGCAGGTCGGAGAGTGTTACTCCTGCAGCTCAGTGTCTCCTAGAATGAGAGCTCCTAAGGTAGTCACATACACAACAAGCAATGGCTGGCACACATGATACGCACCTGGAGATAGCCAGAAGAACGTTGGGTGGAACTGGCTGAGAGAACGGGATCAGAGGCCTGAAACACAGGAGAAATCTGTATCAGATCCATCCAAGGACTAAGTGCAGCACAGAAAAACTCCATAATCAAATCCACGTGGTTACTGTACAGTATCGGCAGACTTACAGTTATATACCGTACAGAGGGAGTCACTGCTCCGTATAATATACCGTACAGAGGGAGTCACTGCTCCATATAATATACCGTACAGAGGGAGTCACTGCTCCGTATAATATACCGTACAGAGGGAGTCACTGCTCCGTATAATATACAGTACAGAGGGAGTCACTGCTCCGTATAATATACCGTACAGAGGGAGTCACTGCTCCGTATAATATACCGTACAGAGGGAGTCACTGCTCCATATAATATACCGTACAGAGGTAGTCACTGCTCTGTATAATATACCGTACAGGGGGAGTCACTGCTCCGTATAATATACCGTACAGAGGGAGTCACTGCTCCGTATAATATACCGTACAGAGGGAGTCACTGCTCCGTATAATATACCGTACAGAGGGAGTCACTGCTCCGTATATATACCGTACAGAGGGAGTCACTGCTCTGTATAATATACCGTACAAAGGGAGTCACTGCTCCGTATAATATACCCTAAAGAGGGAGTCACTGCTCCATATAATATACCAGACAGAGGGAGTCACTGCTCCATATAATATACCGTACAGTGGGAGTCATTGCTCCGTATAATATACAAGACAGAGGGAGTCACTGCTCCGTATAATATACCATACAGAGGGAGTCACTGCTCCGTATAATATACCAGACAGAGGGAGTCACTGCTCCGTATAATATACCAGACAGAGGGAGTCACTGCTCCGTATAATATACCGTACAGAGGGAGTCACTGCTCCATATAATATACCAGACAGAGGGAGTCACTGCTCCGTATAATATACCAGACAGAGGGAGTCACTGCTCCATATAATATACCAGACAGAGGGAGTCACTGCTCCATATAATATACCCTACAGAGGGAGTCACTGCTCCGTATAATATACCAGACAGAGGGAGTCACTGCTCCGTATAATATACCAGAGGGAGTCACTGCTCCGTATAATATACCAGACAGAGGGAGTCACTGCTCCGTATAATATACCGTACAGAGGGAGTCACTGCTCCATATAATATACCGCACAGAAGGAGTCACTGCTCCGTATAATATACCATACAGAAGGAGTCACTGCTCCGTATATATACCGTACAGAGGGAGTCACTGTTCCATATAATATACCGGACAGAGGGAGTCACTGCTCCATATTATATACCATACAGAAGGAGTCACTGCTCCGTATATATACCGTACAGAGGGAGTCACTGTTCCATATAATATACCGGACAGAGGGAGTCACTGCTCCGTATAATATACCGTACAGAGGGAGTCACTGCTCCATATAATAAGATTTTACTCACCGGTAAATCTATTTCTCGTAGTCCGTAGTGGATGCTGGGACTCCGTAAGGACCATGGGGAATAGCGGCTCCGCAGGAGACTGGGCACAACTAAAGAAAGCTTTAGGACTACCTGGTGTGCACTGGCTCCTCCCTCTATGACCCTCCTCCAGACCTCAGTTAGGATACTGTGCCCGGAAGAGCTGACACAATAAGGAAGGATTTTGAATCCCGGGTAAGACTCATACCAGCCACACCAATCACACCGTATAACTCGTGATACTATACCCAGTTAACAGTATGAACAATAACTGAGCCTCTCAACAGATGGCTCAACAATAACCCTTTAGTTAAACAATAACTATATACAAGTATTGCAGACAATCCGCACTTGGGACGGGCGCCCAGCATCCACTACGGACTACGAGAAATAGATTTACCGGTGAGTAAAATCTTATTTTCTCTGACGTCCTAAGTGGATGCTGGGACTCCGTAAGGACCATGGGGATTATACCAAAGCTCCCAAACGGGCGGGAGAGTGCGGATGACTCTGCAGCACCGAATGGGCAAACTCTAGGTCCTCCTGAGCCAGGGTGTCAAACTTGTAGAATTTAGCAAATGTGTTTGACCCCGACCAAGTAGCTGCTCGGCAAAGTTGTAGAGCCGAGACCCCTCGGGCAGCCGCCCAAGAAGAGCCCACCTTCCTCGTGGAATGGGCTTTCACTGATTTAGGATGCGGCAGTCCAGCCGCAGAATGTGCAAGCTGAATCGTACTACAGATCCAGCGAGCAATAGTCTGCTTTGAAGCAGGAGCACCCAGCTTGTTGGGTGCATACAGGATAAACAACGAGTCAGTTTTCCTGACACTAGCTGTCCTGGAAACATAAATTCTCAGGGCCCTGACTACGTCCAACAACTTGGAAGCCTCCAAGTCTTTAGTAGCCGCAGGCATCACGATAGGTTGGTTCAAATGAAAGGCTGATACCACCTTAGGGAGAAACTGGGGACGAGTCCTCAATTCTGCCCTATCCATATGGAAAATCAGATAAGGGCTTTTACATGACAAAGCCGCCAATTCTGACACACGCCTGGCCGAAGCCAAGGCCAACAGCATGACCACTTTCCACGTGAGATATTTTAATTCCACGGTTTTAAGTGGCTCAAACCAATGTGACTTTAGGAAATCCAACACCACGTTGAGATCCCAAGGTGCCACTGGAGGCACAAAAGGGGGCTGAATATGCAGCACTCCCTTAACAAAAGTCTGAACTTCAGGTAGTGAAGCCAGTTCTCTCTGGAAGAAAATCGATAGAGCCGAAATCTGGACCTTAATGGAACCCAATTTTAGGCCCATAGTCACCCCTGACTGTAGGAAGTGCAGAAAACGGCCCAGCTGAAATTCCTCCGTTGGGGCCTTCCTGGCCTCACACCACGCAACATATTTTCGCCAAATGCGGTGATAATGGTTTGCGGTCACTTCTTTCCTAGCTTTAATCAGCGTAGGAATGACTTCCTCCGGAATGCCCTTTTCCTTCAGGATCCGGTGTTCAACCGCCATGCCGTCAAACGCAGCCGCGGTAAGTCTTGGAACAGACAGGGCCCCTGCTGCAGCAGGTCCTGTCTGAGCGGCAGAGGCCATGGGTCCTCTGAGATCATTTCTTGAAGTTCCGGGTACAGGCCAATCAGGAACAATGAGTATAGTTCTTACTCCTCTTCTCCTTATTATCCTCAGTACCTTGGGTATGAGAGGAAGAGGAGGGAACACATAAACCGACCGGTACACCCACGGTGTCACTAGAGCGTCCACAGCTATTGCCTGAGGGTCTCTTGACCTGGCGCAATATCTTTCTAGCTTTTTGTTTAGGCGGGACGCCATCATGTCCACCTGTGGCCTTTCCCAACGGTTTACAATCAGTTGGAAGACTTCTGGATGAAGTCCCCACTCTCCCGGGTGGAGGTCGTGCCTGCTGAGGAAGTCTGCTTCCCAGTTGTCCACTCCCGGAATGAACACTGCTGACAGTGCTAACACGTGATTTTCCGCCCATCGGAGAATCCTTGTGGCTTCTGCCATCGCCGTCCTGCTTCTTGTGCCGCCCTGTCGGTTTACATGGGCGACTGCCGTGATGTTGTCTGACTGGATCAGTACCGGCAGGTTTTGAAGCAGGGGTTTTGCCTGACTCAGGGCATTGTAAATGGCCCTCAGTTCCAGAATATTTATGTGTAGGGAAGTCTCCTGACTTGACCATAGTCCTTGGAAGTTTCTTCCCTGTGTGACTGCCCCCCAGCCTCGAAGGCTTGCATCCGTGGTCACCAGGACCCAGTCCTGTATGCCGAATCTGCGGCCCTCTTGAAGATGAGCACTTTGCAGCCACCACAGCAGAGACACCCTGGTCCTTGGAGACAGGGTTATCAGCCGATGCATCTGAAGATGCGATCCGGACCACTTGTCCAACAGGTCCCACTGAAAAGTCCTTGCATGGAACCTGCCGAATGGAATTGCTTCGTAGGAAGCTACCATTTTTCCCAGGACTCGCGTGCAGTGATGCACCGACACCTGTTTTGGTTTCAGGAGGCCTCTGACTAGAGATGACAGCTCCTTGGCTTTCTCTTCCGGGAGAAACACTTTTTTCTGTTCTGTGTCCAGAACCATCCCCAGGAACAGTAGACGTGTCGTAGGGACCAGCTGTGACTTTGGAATATTTAGAATCCAACCGTGCTGTTGTAGCACCTCCCGAGATAGTGCTACCCCGACCAACAACTGGTCCCTGGACCTCGCCTTTATCAGGAGATCGTCCAAGTACGGGATAATTAAAACTCCCTTTTTTCGAAGGAGTATCATAATTTCGGCCATTACCTTGGTAAATACCCTCGGTGCCGTGGACAGACCAAACGGCAACGTCTGGAATTGGTAATGACAATCCTGTACCACAAATCTGAGGTACTCCTGGTGATGATGGTAAATGGGGACATGTAGGTAAGCATCCTTGATGTCCAGTGATACCATGTAATCCCCCTCGTCCAGGCTTGAAATAACCGCCCTGAGCGATTCCATCTTGAACTTGAATTTTTTTATATATGTGTTCAAGGATTTCAAATTTAAAATGGGTCTCACCGAACCGTCCGGTTTCGGTACCACAAACATTGTGGAATAGTAACCCCGTCCTTGTTGAAGGAGGGGCACCTTGACTATCACCTGCTGGGAGTACAGCTTGTGAATTGCCTCTAGCACTGCCTCCCTGCCTGAGGGAGTTGTTGGCAAGGCAGATTTGAGGAAACGGCGGGGGGGAGACGTCTCGAATTCCAGCTTGTACCCCTGAGATACTACTTGAAGGATCCAGGGATCCACCCGTGAGCGAGCCCACTGATTGCTGAAGTTTTTGAGACGGGCCCCCACCGTACCTGGCTCCGCCTGTGGAGCCCCAGCGTCATGCGGTGGACCTGGAGGAAGCGGGGGAGGACTTTTGCTCCTGGGAACTGGCTGTATGCTGCAGCTTTTTCCCTCTACCTCTGCCTCTGGGCAGAAAGGACGCGCCTTTAACCCGCCTGCCTTTATGGGGCCGAAAGGACTGTACCTGATAATACGGTGCTTTCTTTGGCTGTGAGGGAACATGGGGTAAAAATGCTGACTTCCCAGCTGTTGCTGTGGAAACGAGGTCCGAGAGACCATCCCCGAACAACTCCTCACCCTTATAAGGCAAAACTTCCATGTGCCTTTTAGAATCTGCATCACCCGTCCACTGCCGAGTCCATAATCCTCTCCTGGCAGAAATGGACATTGCACTTATTTTAGATGCCAGCCGGCAAATATCCCTCTGTGCATCTCTCATGTATAAGACTGCGTCTTTTATATGCTCTATGGATAGCAATATAGTGTCCCTGTCTAGAGTATCAATATTTTCCGACAGGGAATCTGACTACGCAGCTGCAGCACTGCACATCCATGCTGAAGCAATAGCTGGTCTCAGTATAATACCTGCGTGTGTATATACAGACTTCAGGATAGCCTCCTGCTTCCTATCAGCAGGCTCCTTTAGGGCGGCCGTGTCCGGAGACGGTAGTGCCACCTTTTTTGACAGATGTGTGAGCGCTTTATCCACCCTAGGGGATGTTTCCCAACGTGACCTATCTTCTGGCGGGAAAGGGTACGCCATTAGTAACCTTTTAGAAATTACCAGTTTCTTATCGGGGGAAGCCCACGCTTCTTCACACACCTCATTTAATTCCTCAGATGGGGAAAAACCACTGGTAGTTTTTTCTCCCCAAACATAATACCCTTTTTTGTGGTTCCCGGGGTAATATCAGAAATGTGCAACACATTTTTCATTGCCTCAATCATGTAACGTGTGGCCCTATTGGAATGTACATTTGTCTCATCGTCGTCGACACTGGATTCAGTATCCGTGTCGACATCTGTGTCTGCCATCTGAGGTAGCGGGCGTTTAAGAGCCCCTGATGGCTTTTGAGACAGCTGGGCAGGCACAAGCTGAGAAGCCGGCTGTCCCACATCTGATATGTCGTCAAACCTTTTATGTAAGGAGCTGACACTTTCACGTAATTCCTTCCACAAGTCCATCCACTCAGGTGTCGGCCCCGCAGGGGGTGACATCACATTTATCGGCACTTGCTCCGCCTCCACATAAGCCTCCTCATCAAACATGTCGACACAGCCGTACCGACACACCGCACACACACAGGGAATGCTCTGACTGAGGACAGGACCCCACAAAGCCCTTTGGGGAGACAGAGAGAGAGTATGCCAGCACACACCAACAGCGCTATATAACACAGGGATTAACACTATAACTGAGTGATTTTTCCCAATAGCTGCTTGTATACACAATATTGCGCCTAAATTTAGTGCCCCCCCTCTCTTTTTTACCCTATGTAGTCTGGAAACTGCAGGGGAGAGCCTGGGAGCGATCCTTCCAGCGGAGCTGTGAGGGAAAATGGCGCCAGTGTGCTGAGGGAGATATCCCCGCCCCTTTTTCGGCGGACTTCTCCCGCTTTTTTCTATGTATATCTGGCAGGGGTATTTTACACATATATAGTCTCTATGACTATATTATGTGTTTTTTTGCCAGCCAAGGTACTAAATATTGCAGCCCAGGGCGCCCCCCCACCCCCCCACACCCATCAGTGACCGGAGTGTGAGGTGTGCATGGGAAGCAATGGCGCACAGCTGCAGTGCTGTGCGCTACCTTGTTTGAAGACCGAAGTCTTCTGCCGCCGATTTCCAGGACTCTTCTTGCTTCTGGCTCTGTAAGGGGGACGGCGGCGCGGCTCCGGGAACGGAAGATCGAGGTCGGGCCCTGTGTTCGATCCCTCTGGAGCTAATGGTGTCCAGTAGCCTTAGAAGCCCAAGCTAGCTGCAAGCAGGTAGGTTCGCTTCTCTCCCCTTAGTCCCTCGTAGCAGTGAGTCTGTTGCCAGCAGATCTCACTGAAAATAAAAAACCTAAAATAAACTTTCTTTTTCTAGGAGCTCAGGAGAGCCCCTAGTGTGCATCCAGCTCAGCCGGGCACAAAATTCTAACTGAGGTCTGGAGGAGGGTCATAGAGGGAGCAGCCAGTGCACACCAGGTAGTCCTAAAGCTTTCTTTAATTGTGCCCAGTCTCCTGCGGAGCCGCTATTCCCCATGGTCCTTACGGAGTCCCAGCATCCACTTAGGACGTCAGAGAAAATATATTGTACAGAGGGAGTCACTGCTCCGTATAATATACCCTAAAGAGGGAGTCACTGCTCCATATAATATACCAGACAGAGGGAGTCACTGCTCCATATAATATACCGTACAGAGGGAGTCACTGCTCCGTATAATATACCCTAAAAAAGGAGTCACTGCTCCGTATAATATACCAGACAGAGGGAGTCACTGCTCCATATAATATACCGTATAGAGGGAGTCATTGCTTCGTATAATATACCAGACAGAGGGAGTCACTGCTCCGTATAATATACCATACAGAGGGAGTCACTGCTCCGTATAATATACCAGACAGAGGGAGTCACTGCTCCGTATAATATACCGTACAGAGGGAGTCACTGCTCCGTATAATATACCGTACAGAGGGAGTCACTGCTCCGTATAATATACTGTACAGAGGGAGTCACTGTTCCGTATAATATACCAGACAGAGGGAGTCACTGCTCCATATAATATACCCTACAGAGGGAGTCACTGCTCCGTATAATATACCAGACAGAGGGAGTCACTGCTCCGTATAATATACCAGAGGGAGTCACTGCTCTGTATAATATACCAGACAGAGGGAGTCACTGCTCCGTATAATATACCGTACATAGGAAGTCACTGCTCCATATAATATCCAGCACAGAAGGAGTCACTGCTCCGTATAATATACAGTACAGAGGAAGTCACTGCTCCGTATTATATACCATACAGAAGGAGTCACTGCTCCGTATATATACCGTACAGAGGGAGTCACTGTTCCATATAATATACCGGACAGAGGGAGTCACTGCTCCGTATAATATACCGTACAGAGGGAGTCACTGCTCCATATAATATATTGTACAGAGGGAGTCACTGCTCCGTATAATATACCCTAAAGAGGGAGTCACTGCTCCGTATAATATACCAGACAGAGGGAGTCACTGCTCCATATAATATACCGTACAGAGGGAGTCACTGCTCCTTATAATATACCCTAAAGAGGGAGTCACTGCTCCACATAATATACCGTACAGAGGGAGTCACTGCTCCGTATAATATACCGTACAGAGGGAGTCACTGCTCTGTATAATATACCAGACCCAGGGAGTCACTGCTCCGTATAATATACCGTACAGGGGGAGTCACTGCTCTGTGTAATATACTGTACAGAGGGAGTCACTGCTCCGTATAATATACCAGAGGGAGTCACTGCTCCGTATAATATACCGTACTGAGGAAGTCACTGCTCCGTATAATATACCGTACAGAGGGAATTACTGCTCCATATAATATACTGTACAGAGGGAGTCACTGCTCCGCATAATATACTGTACAGAGAGAACTCCTGCTCTGTACAATATACTGGACAGTGGGAGTCACTGCTCCATATAATATACCAGACAGAGGGTGTCTCTGCTCCGTATAATATACCGGAAAGAGGGAGTCAATGCTCGCTATAATATACCGGACAGAGGAAGTCACTGCTCCCTATATATACCGTACACAGAGAGTCACTGCTCCATATAATACACCGTACAGAAGGAGTCACTGCTCCGTATAATATACAGTACAGAGGAAGTCACTGCTCCATATTATATACCATACAGAAGGAGTCACTGCTCCGTATATATACCGTACAGAGGAAGTGACTGCTCCGTATATATACCGTACAGAGGGAGTCACTGTTCCATATAATATTCCGGACAGAGGGAGTCACTGCTCCGTATAATATACCGTACAGAGGGAGTCACTGCTCCATATAATATATTGTACAGAGGTAGTCACTGCTCCATATTATATATACCCTAAAGAGGGAGTCACTGCTCCGTATAATATACCAGACAGAGGGAGTCACTGCTCCATATAATATACCGTACAGAGGGAGTCACTGCTCCGTATAATATACCGTACAGAGGGAGTCACTGCTCTGTATAATATACCGTACAGAGGGAGTCACTGCTCTACATAATATACCGTACAGAGGGAGTCACTGCTCCGTATAATATATCGTACAGAGGAAGTCACTGCTCCGTATAATATACCGGGCAGAGGGAATTACTACTCCGTATAATATACCGTACAGAGAGAACTCCTGCTCTGTACAATATACTGGACAGAGGGAGTCACTGCTCCATATAATATACCAGACAGAGGGAGTCACTGCTCCGTATAATATACCGGGCAGAGGGAGTCACTGCTCCGTATAATATACTGGACAGAGGGAGTCACTGCTCCGTATAATATACCGTACAGGGAGAACTCCTGCTCTGTATAATAAACTGAACAGCGGGAGTCACTGCTCCGTATAATATACCGGACAGAGGGTGTCTCTGCTCCGTATAATATACCGGAAAGAGGGAGTCACTGCTCGCTATAATATACAGGACAGAGGAAGTCACTGCTCCGTATAATATACAGTACAGAGGAAGTCACTGCTCCGTATTATATACCGTACAGGAGTCACTGCTCCGTATATATACTGTGCAGAGGAAGTCACTGCTCCGTATATATATCGTACAGAGGGAATCACTGTTCTATATAATATACCGGACAGAGGGAGTCACTGCTCCGTATAATATACCAGACAGAGGGAGCCACTGCTCTGTATAATATACCGTACAAAGAGAGTCACTGCTCCGTATATATACCGTACAGAGGGAGTCACTGCTCCATATAATAAACCATACAGAAGGAGTCACTGCTCCGTATAATATACTGTACAGAGGGAGTCACTGCTCTGTATAATATACCGGACAGAGGGAGTCACTGCTCCCTATACTATACCGTACAGAGGAAGTCACTGCTCCGTATATATACAGTACAGAGGGAGTCAATGCTCCATATAATATACCGGACAGAGGGAGTCACTGCTCTGTATATATACCGTTCAGAGGGAGTTAGTGCTCCATGTAATATACCGTACAGAGGGAGTCACTGCTCTGTATAATATACCGTACAGAGGTAGTCACTGCTCCGTATAATATACCATACAGTGGGAGGCACTGCTCTGTATAACTTACCCTACAGAGGGAGTCACTGCTCTGTATAATATACTGTACAGAGGGAGTCACTGCTCCGTATAATATACTGTACTGAGGGAGTCACTCCTCCGTATAATATACCAGACAGAGGGAGTCACTGCTTCGTATAATATACCGTACAGTGGGGGTCACTGCTCCGTATACTATACCGAACAGAGGGAGTTACTGCTCCATATAATATGCCGTACAGAGGGAACTCCTGCTCCATATAATATACCGTACAGAAGGAGTCACTGCTCCATATAATATACTGTACAGAAGGAGTCACTGCTCCATATAATATACTGTACAGAAGGAGTCACTGCTCCGTATAATACACCATACAGAGGGAGTACTTGCTCCATATAATTTACCGTACAGAGGGAGTTACTGCTCCATATAATATACCGTACAGAGGGAGTCACTGCTCCATATAATATACCGTACAGAGGGAGTCACTGCTCCATATAATATATTGTACAGAGGGAGTCACTGCTCCATATAATATACCGTACAGAGGGAGTCACTGCTCCATATAATATACCGTACAGAGGGAGTTACTGCTCCATATAATATACCGTACAGAGGGAGTCACTGCTCCATATAATATACCGTACATAGGGAGTCACTGCTCCATATACTATACCGTACAGAGGGAGTCAGTGCTCCATATAATATACCGTACAGAGGGAGTCACTGCTCCATATAATATACCGTACAGAGGGAGTCACTGCTCCATATAATATACCGTACAGAGGGAGTCACTGCTCTGTACTGTGTATACAGCATCATCTGCAGCACATGGGCCTATGGCCCTCATTCCGAGTTGTTCGCTTACTAGCTACTTTTAGCAGAAATGCAAACACAAAGCCGCTGCCCTCTGGGAGTGTATCTTAGCATAGCAGAATTGCTAACGAAAGATTAGCAATTCTGCTATTAGTATTTCCTTGCAGTTTCTGAGTAGCTCCAGACCTACTCCTAGATTGCGATCACCTCAGTCCGTTTAGTTCCTGGTTTGACGTCACAAACACGCCCAGCGTCCGGCCAGCCACTCCCCCGTTTCTCCAACCACTCCTGCGTTTTCTGCTGGCACGCTTGCGTTTTTTAGCACACTCCCAGAAAACGCTCAGTTACCACCCAGAAAAACCCACTTCCTGTCACTCATTCTCCGATCAACAGAGCGACTGAAAAGCTTTGTTCGCCCGTGAGTAAAATAGCATAGTTTTGTGTGAAATTGTTTAGCACGTGCGCCCTGCTGAGCATACGCATGCGCAGAACTGCCGGATTTTAGCCTATTAGCAATTTTGCTAAAAAATAAGATTTTACTTACCGATAAATCTATTTCTCGTAGTCCGTAGTGGATGCTGGGGACTCCGTCAGGACCATGGGGAATAGCGGCTCCGCAGGAGACAGGGCACAAAAGCAAGCTTTTAGGATCACATGGTGTGTACTGGCTCCTCCCCCTATGACCCTCCTCCAAGCCTCAGTTAGGTACTGTGCCCGGACGAGCGTACACAATAAGGAAGGATCTTGAATCCCGGGTAAGACCCAAACCAGCCACACCAATCACACCGTACAACTTGTGATCTGAACCCAGTTAACAGTATGATAACAATGAAGTAGCCTCTAAAAAAGATGGCTCACAACAATAATAACCCGATTTTTGTAACAATAACTATGTACAAGTAATGCAGACAATCCGCACTTGGGATGGGCGCCCAGCATCCACTACGGACTACGAGAAATAGATTTATCGGTAAGTAAAATCTTATTTTCTCTAACGTCCTAGTGGATGCTGGGGACTCCGTCAGGACCATGGGGATTATACCAAAGCTCCCAAACGGGCGGGAGAGTGCGGGTGACTCTGCAGCACCGAATGAGAGAACTCCAGGTCCTCCTCAGTCAGGGTATCAAATTTGTAGAATTTTACAAACGTGTTCCCCCCTGACCACGTAGCTGCTCGGCAAAATTTTAAAGCCGAGACCCCCTCGGGCATCCGCCCAAGATGAGCCCACCTTCCTTGTGGAATGGGCATTGACAGATTTTGGCTGTGGCAGGCCTGCCACAGACTGTGCAAGCTGAATTGTACTACAAATCCAACGAGCAATAGTCTGCTTAGAAGCAGGAGCACCCATCTTTTGGGGTGCATACAATATAAACAGCAAGTCAGACTTTCTGACTCCAGCCGTCCTGGAAATATATATATATATATATATATATTTTTAGGGCCCCGACAACGTCTAGCAACTTGGAGTCCTCCAAGTCCCTAGTAGCCGCAGGCACCACAATATGTTGTTTCAGGCGAAACGCTGACACCACCTTAGGAAGAAACTGGGGACGAGTCCGCAGTTCTGCCCTGTCCGAATGGAAAAACAAATATGAGCTTTTTTTTTTTTTTTTTTAAGACAAAGCCCCCAATTCTGACAATCGCCTGGCCGAGGCCAGGGCCACAACATGGTCCCTTTCCATGTGAGATATTTCAAATCCACAGATTTGATCGGTTCAAACCAATATGATTTGAGGAATCCCAACACTACGTTGAGATCCCACGGTGCCACTGGAGGCACACAAGGGGCTGTATATGCAATACTCCCTTGACAAACGTCTGGACTTCAGGAATTGAAGCCAATTTTTTCTGGAAGAAAATCTACAGGGCCGAAACTTGAACCTTAATGGACCCCAATTTGAGGCTCATAGACACTCCTGTTTTCAGGAAGTGCAGAAATCGACCTAGTTGAAATTTTTTCGTGGGGCCTTCCTGGCCTCACCCACGCAACATATTTTCACCACATGTGGTGATAACGTTGTGCGGTCACCTCCTTCCTGGCTTTGACCAGGGTAGGTATGACCTCTTCCGGAATGCCTTTTCCCTTAGGATCCGGTGTTCAACCGCCATGCCGTCAAACGCAGTCGCGGTAAGTCTTGGAACAGACAAGGTCCCTGCTGGAGCAGGTCCTTTCTTAGAGGCAGATGCCACGGTTCCTCTTGGAACAGACATGGTTCTTGCTGAAAGCAAATCCCATCTTAGCTCCCGAGGCCATTAGTCCTCTGTGAGCATCTCTTGAAGTTCCGGGTACCAAGTCCCTCTTGGCCAATCCGGAGCCACGAGTATAGTTCTTACTCCTCTACGTCTTATAATTCTCAATACCTTGGTTATGAGAAGCAGAAGAGGGAACACATACACCGACTGTTACACCCACGGTGTTACCAGGACGTCCACAGCTATCGCCTGAAGGTCTCGTGACCTGGCGCAATACCTGTCCCGTTTTTTGTTCGGGCGGGACGCCATCATTTCCACCTTTGGTCTTTCCCAACGGTTCACAATCATGCGGAAAACTTCCCGATGAAGTTCCCACTCTCCCGGGTGGAGGTCGTGCCTGCTGAGGAAGTCTGCTTCCCAGTCGTCCACTCCCGGAATGAACACTGCTGACAGTGCTATCACATGATTTTCCGTCTAGCGAAAAATCCTTGCAGTTTTGACCACTGCCCTCCTGCTTCTTGTGCCGCCCTATCTGTTTACGTGGGCGACTGCCGTGATGTTATCCCACTGGATCAATACCGGCTGACCTTGAAGCAGAGGCCTTGCTAAGCTTATAGCATTACAAATTTGCTCTTAGCTCCAGTATATTTATGTGGAGAGAATTCTCCAGACTTGATCACACTCCCTGGAAATTTTTTCCCTGTGTGACTGCTCCCCAGCCTCTCAGGCTGGCCTCCGTGGTTACCAGCATCCAATCCTGAATGCCGAATCTGCGGCCCTCTAGAAGATGAGCACTCTGTAATCACCACAGGAGAGACACCCTTGTCCTTGGATATAGGGTTATCCGCTGATGCATCTGAAGATGCGATCCGGACCATTTGTCCAGCAGATCCCACTGAAGAGTTCTTGCGTGAAATCTGCCGAATGGAAGCGCTTCGTAATAAGCCACCATTTTTTACCAGGACTCTTGTGCAATGATGCACTGACATTTTTCCTGGTTTTAGGAGGATCCCGATTAGCTCGGATAACTCCCTGGCTTTCTCCTCTGGGAGAAACACCCTTTTCCTGGACTGTGTCCAGAATCATCCCTAGGACCAGCAGACGTGTCGTCGGAACAACTGCGGTTTTGGAATATTTAGAATCCACCCGTGCTGTCGTAGAACTACTTGAGATAGTGCTACTCCGACCTCCAACTGTTCTCTGGACCTTGTTCTTATCAGGAGGTCGTCCATTTTCTTTGAAGACGAATCCTCATTTCGGTCATTACCTTGGTAAAGACCCGGGGTGCCTTGGACACTCCAACGGCATCGTCTGAAACTGATAGTGACAGTTCTGTACCACGAACCTGAGGTACCCTTGGTGAGAAAAGCAAATTTTGGGACATGGAGGTAAGCATCCCTGATGTCCCGGGACACCATATAGTCCCCTTGTTCCCAGTTCGCTATCACTGCTCTGAGTGACTCCATCTGGATTTGAACCCTTGTAAGTGTTCAAATTTTTCAGATTTAGAATCGGTCTCACCTAGCCTTCTGGCTTCAGTACCACCCTATAGTGTGGAACAATACCCCTTTCCTTGTTGTAGGAGGGGTAATTTTATTATCACCTGCTGGGAATACAGCTTGTGAATTGTTTTCAATACTGCCTCCCTGTCGGAGGGGGACATTGGTACAGCAGACTACAGGAACCTGCGAGGGGAGAAACGCCTCGACATTCCAATCTGTGCCCCTTTGATACTACTTGTAGGATCCAGGGGTCCTGTACGGTCCCAGCGTCATGCTGAGAACTTAGTAGAAGCGGTGGAGGGCTTCTGTTACTGGGAATGGACTGCCTGCTGCAGTCTTCTTCCCTTTCCTCTATCCCTGGGCAGATATCTTATAGGGACGAAAAGACTGAGGCTGAAAAGACGGTGTCTTTTTCTGCAGAGATGTGACTTAGGGTAAAAAACGGTGGATCTTCCAGCAGTTGCCGTGGCCACCAGGTCCCATGGACCGACCCCAAATAACTCCTCCCCTTTTATACGGCAATACATCTTTGTGCCGTTTGGAATCTGCATCCCCTGACCACTGTCGTGTCCATAAACATCTTCTTGCAGATATGGACATCGCATTTACTCTTGATGCCAGAGTGCAAATATCCCTCTGCGCATCTCGTATATATAGAAATGCATCCTTTAAATGCTCTATAGTCAATAAAATACTGTCCCTGTCAAGGGTATCAATATTTTTAGTCAGGGAATCCGACCAAGCCACCTCAGCTCTGCACATCCAGGCTGAGGCGATCGCTGGTCACAGTATAACACCAGCATGTGTGTGTATACTTTTTAGGATATTTTTCTGATAAGCATGTGAGTGTCACGATCCGGGTATCTGGACGCCATTACTTACCCTTCAGATGCCTCCTAAGGCGGGCTCAGCGTTCCAGGACCGGATTCCGCTGTTCCTGAGTTTCCACATACAGAGTGGTCTTTTCATCAGCCGCGGCCTCCGCTGTGCCCGCGTGGTTAAATGTGCATCTATCAGCCTGGCGTCTCCTGTCTCCGGTGGCCGGCGCCGCCATTACTGTTTCCCAGACCACATGGATTACAAACCAAACTTCCCTCCAAGTGTCTGCATGGGCGCAGCCATCTTGGATTCTGTCATCTGATCATTTCCACCAATCTGCTGTCTGTGTTGTTGATTTGCATAATTGCCTAGCCAACCCCTTCCTTGCTGCAGGTATAAGTAAGCTGTACCTGAGCAAGGAAGACGTCAGTGCTTTGGTTGTCAAACCTAGTTCCTGTTTGTCTCTCTTCTATGATTGTCTTCCAGGTTCCAGCTCCTGTCTCAAGACTTCCACCATAGAGACCCGCACCAGCATTCCACCTGCGGTGTAGCCTGACTCTCCAATCCATTGTGGATTCATCTGTTTCCAGCTACAACACTACCTGCTTCCAGCCTCAGCTTCCAGCAGAGTACAGCTTCCCTTAAAGGGCCGGTGTCCTTTCTACACTTTACCACTCTCCACCGGAATTATTATTTCTCCGCTCTCAAGTTCTACATTTCAGTTCACATTTCATCGCTCCCAAAGTTCATTTATTATTTAACTGGTTCCAGCCAGTATCCACTCCGTGCTAACAACAGTCTGGTTCCAGCCAGTATCCACAGCAGCTGTTTTACCTTCAGCAACCCAGCTCTTCCTGGAACACCAGCTGGTATAATCCTGGGTTATCTCCATTGCTACAGCCGGGCCTGGTAAGGACTTTCCATCTAGAAGATCATAAGAACTATCTCACACTACCAGTGCCCTGTGGCTCCTGCCATGCTGTAGTACTCAGGAACTGTATTTATTCTTTGCTGACTTTTACGTTTTCTTTTATTGCTGCTGTGATGCGGAGTTGTCATAATAAACATCATTGACTTTTATCTAAGTTGTCGTGGTCACGCCTTCGGGCAGTTATTATTCATGTTACTTACATGTCCAGGGGTCTGATACAACCTCCCAGGTTCCGGTACATCTCAGCCCCTACAACTGAGGCTGCCTCCCGTCAGCTCAGGCCCTCAGTTGTGACAGTAAGCACTGACCTAATGAATCCAGCCGGAGACCAGGATCAAGCGGCCAGGCCGATGCAAGAACTGGCAGCCCGACTAGAACATCAGGAGGCTGCACAGGGCCACATCATCCGCTGTCTCCAGGATCTCTCTACTCGGCTGGATGGGATTCAGACAACTCTCCGTGGATCAGGCGCGTCTGGTGCGTCAACCACAGTGACTCCAGCTATAACCCCACCCACCTTACCCATTTCTGCTCCACGTCTTCATCTTCCAACGCCAGCAAAATTTGACGGATCTCCAAGATTCTGCAGGGGATTTCTCAACCAGTGTGAGATTCAGTTTGAGCTACAACCTGGCAATTTTCCCAGTGACCGTACAAAAATTGCCTACATTATTTCTCTTCTCAGTGGCTCAGCCCTTGATTGGGCATCACCGTTATGGGAGAGGTCCGACACCCTGCTATCTTCTTACACTGCATTTGTGTCAACATTCAGGCGCATCTTCGACGAGCCAGGCCGGGTAACTTCAGCTTCGTCTGAGATTCTCCGTTTACGCCAGGAATCACGTACTGTAGGACAATATCTTATACAGTTCCAGATCCTGGCATCCGAACTGGCATGGAACGACGAGGCCCTGTATGCTGCATTCTGGCATGGTTTATCCGAGCGTATTAAAGATGAGTTAGCTACCAGAGACTTACCCTCCAAGTTAGATGAGCTAATCTCACTTTGTACGAAAGTTGACTTGCGTTTCAGAGAGAGAGCAACTGAGCGTGGAAGATCATCTGCTCCAAAATCTTCTACTCCTCCTCCTCGCCAACTGTCACCAACTACAGATGAACCCATGCAAATTGGTCGTTCCCGTTTAACTCCTGCTGAGCGCCGAAGACGTCTCTCCGAGTTTCTCTGTCTGTATTGTGCAGCTCCGTCTCACACCATTAATGCCTGTCCCAAACGTCCGGGAAACTCCAAATCCTAGCTCGCCAAGGAGAGGGCCGGCTAGGAGTAATGATCTCCTCTCCATCTCCTCAAGATTGTAACCTCCCAGTCTCGCTTCAAGTTGCTCAACGTTATCAGAACGTCATTGCCCTCCTGGATTCCGGAGCAGCTGGGAACTTTATTACTGAAGCCTATGTTAAACGGTGGTCCCTACCCACCGAGAGACTTCCTTCGTCCTTTTCCTTAACTGCTGTGGATGGCAGTAAAATTTTTGATACAGTTATTTCTCTAAGGACTCTACCAGTTCGTCTGAGAGTGGGAGTTCTTCATTCCGAACTTATTTCATTTTTAGTGATTCCAAGAGCCACACATCCTGTGGTCCTGGGCCTTCCATGGCTCCGTCTTCACAATCCTACAATTGATTGGACGACTACGCAAATCCTGGCATGGGGTTCCTCCTGTACTAAAACATGTTTGTTTAAAGTGTTGCCTGTCTGTTCTTCCTCCCCCAGGTCGTCTGATGTTCCACCTCCTCCATATCAAGATTTCACGGATGTGTTCAGTAAAGCTTCTGCTGATATCCTTCCTCCTCATAGAGAATGGGACTGCCCGATTGATCTCGTTCCAGGGAAGGTTCCACCTCGAGGCCGAACTTATCCGTTGTCTCTCCCCGAGACACATTCTATGGAGGAATACATTAAAGAGAACCTAGCAAAGGGGTTCATTCGACCTTCTTCTTCTCCAGCCGGCGCAGGCTTCTTTTTTGTAAAGAAGAAAGATGGTGGTCTGCGGCCGTGCATCGACTACAGAGGTTTGAACGACATTACCATCAAGAACCGCTATCCTTTACCCCTGATTACTGAGCTCTTTGACAGAGTTAGCGGAGCTACCATCTTTACAAAGCTGGACCTGAGAGGTGCATACAATCTCATCCGGATCCGTGAGGGTGACGAGTGGAAGACCGCATTTAACACCCGTGACGGACATTATGAGTACCTCGTCATGCCCTTCGGATTGAGCAATGCTCCAGCTGTCTTCCAGCATTTCGTCAATGAGATCTTCAGAGACATTCTATACCGTCATGTCGTGGTCTATCTAGATGATATCCTCATTTTTGCCAACGATTTAGAGGAACATCGTTTCTGGGTAAAGGAGGTTCTGTCCCGTCTCCGTGTCAATCATCTCTACTGCAAATTAGAGAAATGCGTCTTTGAAGTCAAGTCCATTCCGTTTCTAGGGTACATTGTGTCCGGTTCCGGACTAGAGATGGATCCTGAGAAACTACAAGCAATCCAGAATTGGCCGGTACCCTTAACCCTCAAAGGGGTCCAGAGGTTCTTAGGGTTCGCCAATTATTACCGAAAGTTTATACGAGACTTTTCCACCATTGTGGCGCCTATTACTGCTTTCACCAAGAAGGGTGCTAACCCGTCCAAGTGGTCTGAAGAAGCCATGCAAGCTTTTCATCTTTTAAAACAGAGGTTCATCTCTGCACCTGTCCTGAAACAGCCTGACATCGACTCTCCTTTCATCTTAGAGGTGGATGCCTCCTCCGTTGGAGTAGGAGCGGTGTTATCTCAGAGGGCTAAAGATGGTCATTTACATCCTTGCAGTTTCTTCTCACGGAAGTTCTCCCCAGCGGAGCGCAACTATGCCATTGGCGACCAGGAGTTGCTAGCCATCAAGCTCGCTCTAGAGGAGTGGAGATATCTGTTGGAGGGAGCTTCTCATTCAATCACCATCCTTACAGACCACAAGAACCTTCTATATCTAAAAGGCGCACAATGTCTCAACCCTCGTCAGGCCAGATGGGCACTTTTCTTTTCCAGGTTCGACTTTAAACTCCAGTTCTGTCCGGGCTCTCAGAATCGCAAGGCCGATGCCCTTTCCCGCTCATGGGAGCAAGAAAATGAGTCAGAGTCTTCAGACAAGCATCCTATTATAAATCCGTTGGCATTCTCCACGGTAGGGATGGACTCTACGCCCCCATCAGGGAAAAGTTTTGTGAAGCCGACACTAAGGAAGAAGCTCATGCATTGGGCCCATGCTTCCCGTTTTGCCGGACATACAGGTATCCAAAAAACCCTGGAGTTTATCTCTAGGTCCTATTGGTGGCCAACTCTGAAAAAGGACGTTTTGGAGTTTATTGCATCTTGCCCAAAGTGTGCTCAACATAAAGTATCCCGCCAGTCGCCTGCGGGGCAACTGGTTCCACTATCTGTTCCCCGTCGACCATGGACCCATTTGTCGATGGATTTTATTACAGATTTGCCCATGTGCAACAAGTTCAATACCATCTGGGTGGTAGTTGACCGGTTCACCAAGATGGCACACTTCATTCCTCTCACCGGTCTTCCGTCAGCTTCCAAGTTGGCTCAAGTATTCATACAAGAGATCTTCCGACTCCACGGTCTTCCAGAAGAAATTATCTCAGATCGAGGAGTTCAATTCACAGCCAAATTCTGGCGAAGTTTATGTCAAGTCCTCCAAGTCAAGTTAAAGTTTTCCACGGCTTACCATCCTCAGACCAATGGTCAAACTGAGAGGGTGAATCAGGACTTGGAGGCCTTCCTCCGCATCTATGTGTCCTCCTCTCAAGATGACTGGGTTCAATTACTTCCCTGGGCCGAGTTCTGTCATAACAACCAGTATCATTCTTCATCTTCTTCAACACCATTCTTCACCAACTTTGGATTCCACCCTAAAGTCCCTGAGTTCCAACCTCTTCCAGCAACTTCTGTTCCCGCAGTGGATATCACCTTGCATCAGTTTGCCAATATCTGGAAGAGCGTACGATCAGCTCTGCTCAAGGCATCGTTCAGGTACAAGAAGTTTGCGGATAAGAAGCGTCGAGCAGTTCCTGCTCTCAAGGTGGGTGATCGGGTATGGTTATCCACGAAGAATTTGAGGTTAAGAGTTCCCAGTATGAAGTTTGCACCTCGCTACATCGGTCCTTTCAAAATTGATCAAGTCATCAATCCTGTTGCTTACAGACTCCAGTTACCTCCCTTCTTAAAAATACCCAGGACATTCCATGTTTCCCTGTTGAAACCGCTAATCTTGAATCGGTTTCATTCCTCACTTCCACCAACTCCGAAAGTCCAAACTCAACGAGGCGTTGAGTATGAAGTGGCCAAGATCCTGGACTCACGTCACCGTTACGGTCAACTTCAGTATCTCATTGACTGGAAGGGCTATGGTCCTGAAGAACGCTCTTGGACCAATGCCTCTGACGTCCATGCTCCTGCCTTGGTCCGAAATTTCCATGCAAAGTTTCCTTTAAAGCCTAAGAAGTGTCCTGGGGCCACTCCTAAAGGGGGGGGTGCTGTCACGATCCGGGTATCTGGACGCCATTACTTACCCTTCAGATGCCTCCTAAGGCGGGCTCAGCGTTCCAGGACCGGATTCCGCTGTTCCTGAGTTTCCACATACAGAGTGGTCTTTTCATCAGCCGCGGCCTCCGCTGTGCCCGCGTGGTTAAATGTGCATCTATCAGCCTGGCGTCTCCTGTCTCCGGTGGCCGGCGCCGCCATTACTGTTTCCCAGACCACATGGATTACAAACCAAACTTCCCTCCAAGTGTCTGCATGGGCGCAGCCATCTTGGATTCTGTCATCTGATCATTTCCACCAATCTGCTGTCTGTGTTGTTGATTTGCATAATTGCCTAGCCAACCCCTTCCTTGCTGCAGGTATAAGTAAGCTGTACCTGAGCAAGGAAGACGTCAGTGCTTTGGTTGTCAAACCTAGTTCCTGTTTGTCTCTCTTCTATGATTGTCTTCCAGGTTCCAGCTCCTGTCTCAAGACTTCCACCATAGAGACCCGCACCAGCATTCCACCTGCGGTGTAGCCTGACTCTCCAATCCATTGTGGATTCATCTGTTTCCAGCTACAACACTACCTGCTTCCAGCCTCAGCTTCCAGCAGAGTACAGCTTCCCTTAAAGGGCCGGTGTCCTTTCTACACTTTACCACTCTCCACCGGAATTATTATTTCTCCGCTCTCAAGTTCTACATTTCAGTTCACATTTCATCGCTCCCAAAGTTCATTTATTATTTAACTGGTTCCAGCCAGTATCCACTCCGTGCTAACAACAGTCTGGTTCCAGCCAGTATCCACAGCAGCTGTTTTACCTTCAGCAACCCAGCTCTTCCTGGAACACCAGCTGGTATAATCCTGGGTTATCTCCATTGCTACAGCCGGGCCTGGTAAGGACTTTCCATCTAGAAGATCATAAGAACTATCTCACACTACCAGTGCCCTGTGGCTCCTGCCATGCTGTAGTACTCAGGAACTGTATTTATTCTTTGCTGACTTTTACGTTTTCTTTTATTGCTGCTGTGATGCGGAGTTGTCATAATAAACATCATTGACTTTTATCTAAGTTGTCGTGGTCACGCCTTCGGGCAGTTATTATTCATGTTACTTACATGTCCAGGGGTCTGATACAACCTCCCAGGTTCCGGTACATCTCAGCCCCTACAACTGAGGCTGCCTCCCGTCAGCTCAGGCCCTCAGTTGTGACAGTGAGCGCCTTATCCACCCTGAGGGGTGTTTCCCAATGCGCCTTAACTTCTGGCGGGAAAGGGTATACCGCCAATAATTTTCTATCGGGGGAAACCCACGCATCATCACACACTTCATTTAATTTATCTGATTCAGGAAAAACTACAGGTAGTTTTTTCACCTCACACATAATACCCTTTTTTGTGGTACTTGGAGTATCAGAAATATGTAACACCTCCTTCATTGCCCTTAACGTGTGGCCCTAAAGGAAAATACGTTTGTTTCTTCACCGTCGACACTGAAATCAGTGTCCGTGTCTGGGTCTATGTCGACCGACTGAGGTAAATGGGCGTTTTTACAAGCCCCTGACGGTGTCTGAGACGCCTGGACCGGTACTAATTTGTTCGCCGGCCGTCTCATGTCGTCAACCCACTTGCAGCGTGTTGACATTATCACGTAATTCCATAAGTAAGCCATCCATTCCGGTGTCGACTCCCTAGAGAGTGACATCACCATTTCAGGCAATTGCTCCGCCTCCTCACCAACATCGTCCTCATACATGTCGACACACACGTACCGACACACAGCACACACACAGGGAATGCTCTGATAGAGGACAGGACCCCACTAGCCCTTTGGGGAGACAGAGGGAGAGTTTGCCAGCACACACCAAAATGCTATAATTATACAGGGACAACCCTTATATAAGTGTTCCTCCCATATAGCATTTAATATATATGTATATCGCCAAATCAGTGCCCCCCCCTCTCTGTTTTAACCCTGTTTCTGTAGTGCAGTGCAGGGGAGAGCCTGGGAGCCTTCCCCTCAGCCTTTCTGTGAGGGAAAATGGCGCTGTGTGCTGAGGAGAATAGGCCCCGCCCCCTTTTCGGCGGGCTTCTTCTCCGGAGATTGTGAAGTCTGGCAGGGGTTAAATACATCCATATAGCCTCAAGGGCTATATGTGATGTATTTTTCGCCATACAGGTATTCTACATTGCTGCCAGGGCGCCCCCCCCCGCGCCCTGCACCCTCCGTGATCGCTGTGGGAAGTGTGCTGACAGACAATGGCGCACAGCTGCAGTGCTGTGCGCTACCTGAGGAAGACTGAAAAGTCTTCTGCCGCCTGGTTCCGGATCTCTTCAATCTTCAGCATCTGCAAGGGGGTCGGCGGCGCGGCTCCGGGACGAACCCCAGGGCGAGACCTGTGTTCCGACTCCCTCTGAAGCTAATGGTGTCCAGTAGCCTAAGAATCCAATCCATCCTGCACGCAGGTGAGTTGAAATTCTCTCCCCTAAGTCCCTCGATGCAGTGAGCCTGTTGCCAGCAGGACTCACTGAAAATAAAGAACCTAAAAACTTTTTCTAAGCAACTCTTTAAGAGAGCCACCTAGATTGCACCCTTCTCGTACGGGCACAAAAACCTAACTGAGGCTTGGAGGAGGGTCATAGGGGGAGGAGCCAGTACACACCATGTGATCCTAAAAGCTTGCTTTTGTGCCCTGTCTCCTGCGGAGCCGCTATTCCCCATGGTCCTGACGGAGTCCCCAGCATCCACTAGGACGTTAGAGAAATAGCAACGAGCGAACAACTCGGAATGACCACCTATGTGTACAGCACCCTGATCTATCTGCAGTGTGCTCTGCACTGTGTATACAGCACCATCTGCAGTACGTGTGCCTATGTGTACAGCACCCTGATCTATCTGCAGTGTACTCTGCACTGTGTATACAGCACCATCTGCAGTACGTGTACCTATGTGTACAGCACCCTGATCTATCTGCAGTGTACTCTGCACTGTGTATACAGCACCATCTGCAGCACGTGTGCCTATGTGTACAGCACCCTGATCTATCTGCAGTGTACTCTGCACTGTGTATACAGCACCATCTGCAGCACGTGTGCCTATGTGTACAGCAGCCTGATCTATCTGCAGTGTACTCTGCACTGTGTATACAGCATCATCTGTAGCACGTGTGCCTATGTGTACAACACCCTGATCTATCTGCAGTGTGCTCTGCACTGTGTATACAGCATCATCTGCAGCACGTGTACCTATGTGTACAGCACCCTGATCTATCTGCAGTGTACTCTGCACTGTGTATACAGCACCATCTGCAGCACGTGTGCCTATGTGTACAGCAGCCTGATCTATCTGCAGTGTACTCTGCACTGTGTATACAGCACCATCTGCAGTACATGTACCTATGTGTACAGCACCCTGATCTATCTGCAGTGTACTCTGCACTGTGTATACAGCATCATCTGCAGCACGTGTGCCTATGTGTACAGCACCCTGATCTATCTGCAGTGTACTCTGTACTGTGTATACAGCATCATCTGCAGCACGTGTGCCTATGTGTACAGCACCCTGATCTATCTGCAGTGTACTCTGTACTGTGTATACAGCACCATCTGCAGCACGTGTGCCTATGTGTACAGCAGCCTGATCTATCTGCAGTGTACTCTGCACTGTGTATACAGCATCATCTGCAGCACGTGTGCCTATGTGTACAGCACCCTGATCTATCTGCAGTGTGCTCTGCACTGTGTATACAGCACCATCTGCAGTACGTGTGCCTATGTGTACAGCACCCTGATCTATCTGCAGTGTACTCTGCACTGTGTATACAGCACCATCTGCAGCACGTGTGCCTATGTGTACAGCACCCTGATCTATCTGCAGTGTACTCTGCACTGTGTATACAGCACCATCTGCAGCACGTGTGCCTATGTGTACAGCACCCTGATCTATCTGCAGTGTACTCTGCACTGTGTATACAGCACCATCTGCAGTACGTGTGCCTATGTGTACAGCACTCTGATCTATCTGCAGTGTACTCTGCTCTGTGTATACAGCACCATCTGCAGCACGTGTGCCTATGTGTACAGCAGCCTGATCTATCTGCAGTGTACTCTGCACTGTGTATACAGCATCATCTGCAGCACGTGTGCCTATGTGTACAGCAGCCTGATCTATCTGCAGTTTACTCTGCACTGTGTATACAGCACCATCTGCAGCACGTGTACCTATGTGTACAGCAGCCTGATCTATCTGCAGTGTACTCTGCACTGTGTATACAGCACCATCTGCAGCACGTGTGCCTATGTGTACAGCAGCCTGATCTATCTGCAGTGTACTCTGCACTGTGTATACAGCACCATCTGCAGCACGTGTACCTATGTGTACAGCACCCTGATCTATCTGCAGTGTACTCTGCACTGTGTATACAGCATCATCTGCAGCACGTGTGCCTATGTGTACAGCAGCCTGATCTACCTGCAGTGTACACTGCACTGTGTATACAGCACCATCTGCAGCACCTGTACCTATGTGTACAGCAGTCTGATCTATCTGCAGTGTACTCTGCACTGTGTATACAGCACCATCTGCAGCACGTGTGCCTATGTGTACAGCACCCTGATCTATCTGCAGTGTGCTCTGCACTGTGTATACAGCACCATCTGCAGTACGTGTGCCTATGTGTACAGCACCCTGATCTATCTGCAGTGTACTCTGCACTGTGTATACAGCACCATCTGCAGCACGTGTGCCTATGTGTACAGCACCCTGATCTATCTGCAGTGTACTCTGCACTGTGTATACAGCACCATCTGCAGCACGTGTGCCTATGTGTACAGCAGCCTGATCTATCTGCAGTGTACTCTGTACTGTGTATATAGCATCATCTGCAGCACGTGTACCTATGTGTACAGCACCCTGATCTATGTGCAGTGTACTCTGCACTGTGTATACAGCATCATCTGCAGCACGTGTGCCTATGTGTAC